>NC_090317.1:46078058-46381088 GCF_039906515.1 Pseudorca crassidens | reverse complement strand
CATTTGGGGCTGATAAGGGAAAAGATATGACCACAAGAGACATTAACATGAAACAGTCTTACTGGGTGGCGTTTGGACAGTTTCCTGAGAGGAGATGTTCCTCACAGCAGGAGTTTGTCCAAATGCTAAGGTGAAGGGGTCTCTACTCAGAAGGAGAGGAGGACAAAGGAACTTCCTTGGGAAGAGGTGGATCAGAGAAGGACTTAAGTGTCTAGGTGACGTCACTCAGCAGCATGGCAGGGAGTCTCTGGTCAGAGAGCCCCAAAGGGCCATAGCATCTTGGGGTCTTATAACCACAGGGCTCTATCTTATCAGTGGCCAGTAGATTGGGGGTGAGGTTTCACAGAGTATACAAATCAGGCAGGTCCTAAATGGCTAAAAAATTCTTTGGGGGCTACTGTAAAAATAATTGGATATATACAAATTTGAATTTGGCACCAGCGGGCTTTTGAGCTAATGGGGTTCAGCGTGCAGTGAAGAAATGAACAACCTTGCAGTCAATGCACAAAGGCCATCTTTGGTTCGACCTTTTAAAAAAATGCAGTAACAATCAGAACCAATAAACAAACATTTGAAAATCTTTGTATATACAACATAATTTATACTTATGAGTTTTTATGATTTCAATATCCCTACATATACACATATACATATGTGAATATGTAGAGAATAGAGACAAATATAATCATGTTCCCAAGGCCTTCATACTAAATAAAAAAACAAGTGAACAATGTAAACTAAAAGGTATCTTTAATGTAGTAGACATTTTTGGTAATTTGAAAAGAAAAATAATCGTTTGGATCAGGAGATAAGCAGCCATTCAAGTATGCAGTTTTGAACACAATGGGTTTTTTGGTTTGTTTTTTTTGTGGTATGCTGGCCTCTCACTGTCGTGGCCTCTCCCGTTGCAGAGCACAGGCTCCGGACGCGCAGGCTCAGCGGCCATGGCTCACGGGCCCAGCCGCTCCGCGGCATGTGGGATCCTCCCGGACCAGGGCATGAACCCGTGTCCCCTGCATCGGCAGGCGGACTCTCAACCACTGCGCCACCAGGGAAGCCCGAACACAATGGTTTTGACATAAACCAGATATCTTCCTTTATATATATATAGGCATATATATTCAAAGATACATGTACAGATATATGTGTGTGTATGTGTGTCTGTGTATATAGTAACCATCCCAAAATATAAAACAAAACCTCAAATAGAAATAATATCAAGATTGTAATTGCAAATCATAAGTATTTCTCCATCACCTAGTCAGATAATGCAAATTTCATTGGACATATTTTTCTAAGTAGAATACAATATTTTTTCTTAAAGAAGATACATTTTGGGACTTCCCTGGTGGTCCAGTGGTTAAAACTCCATGCTTCCACTGCAGGGGAACTCCACTGCAGGGGAACAGGTTCAATTCCTGACCGGGGTGCAGCCAAAAAAAAAAAAAAAAAAGCAGAAGATACTTTTCCACAGAGCAATTTTGAGAGAAATGGAAGAAACAGAGAAGAAGGGAAGAAGGATGAAATACCTACCTGGATTGGTTGAAACCTTTTTCATCAGTGAAATCCTTTTATCTACATACACATGATCAGGTACATCTCAGTTTTCTGCACTTGTTCTTCACACTAGTGTTGAGTGAAGACGATTTGTTTGCAACTGTCTCCCATTCTTTAATGTTCACCCTTAATTTTAGGTATTGCTTTTCAAGTTCCAGAAAACCAGTATTCTTGTATCCCACCACAAAGCATCCTACCTGGGATGCCCAGTATTTCAAATATTATCTCCTGTTACCCATCTCTATCAAAACATGTCTTTCGTAAGTACCATGCCCTTGGGAACATAAGTGACTAGAACTTCCCTGGTGAATACATCCAACTTAAAGCGCTAATGGCATAATGTTTATCCTTCTTTAATAACATTATATATTCTTCAAATACTTAAGTCAAAAAGATAGGCAATTAAAAGACACTTAAGGGAGAGGAAATATTGGAGGTCAGGGGAAATTTCAAAGGTTTTTCAAAATACGCCATTTGATCCACAACCTATTTCAACTATGCCTAAAGAGATGGCATTTAATCAGGTAACTAGAGGAGTAAAGTCAAGAAGCCTCTGATGTAATTTCCTCTCAATGAGATATCACCTTACACCTGTCAGAATAGCTATCACCAAAAAGTCTACAAATAACAAATGTTGGCAAGGATGTGGAGAAAAGGAAACCCTTGTACACTGTTTGTGTGAATGTAAATTTGTGAAGCCATTGTGGAAAACAGTATGGAGGTTCCTCAAAAAACTAAAAATGAAACTGTCATATGATACAGTAATTCCACTGCTGGGTATATATCTGGATAAAATGAAAACACTAATTCAAAAAGATACATGCACGCCAATGTTCATGGAAGCACTATTTACAATAGCCAAGATATGGTAGCAACCCAAGTGTCCATCAACAGATAAATAGATAAAGAAGATGTGATATATATATGTAGTGGAATATTACTCAGCCATAAAAAAGAATGAAATTCTCCCATTTGCAGCAATATGGATGGCCCTAGAGAATATTATGCTTAGTGAAATATCAGACAAAGACAAATGCTATATGTTATCAATTATATGTGGAATCTAAAACAATAATACAAAAGAATATATAGAGCAAAACAGAAACAGACTCACAGATATAGAAAACAAACTAGTGGTTACCAGTAGGGAGAGAGAAGAGGGAGAGATACATTAACAGTATTGGATTAAGAGATACAAACTATGTATAAAATAGACAAGCAAGAAGGATATATTGTATAGTACAGGGAATCATAGCCATTAACTTGTAATAACTTTTAATGAAATATAAACTGTAAAAATACTGAATCACTGTGTTGTACACCTGGATCTAATATAATATTTTAAATCAACTATACTTCAATAAAAATTTTCAATGTATTAAAATACTTTTAAAAACCATACAAGCAAAGATGTTTACAGTATTTACTTATGATGCAATAGTGGAAATAACCTAAATGTCCAAATACAGAGTACTGGGAAAATAAATTACCAGTCTTACAATGAGATACTATGTAGTATTTAGTACATTTAGCATGTGCTAAAATGGTATACAATTACACTTATTGATACAGAAATATGGTCATAAGAAATTATGTGAAAATGTAATTTATAAACCAATACATAAATCATATTTTTGTAAACACACACACCTCTAAAAATGTTGGAAGTGATTTTAATGACATCTCCAGATAGTGAGTTTATGAGCAATATTTTATTATCTTTATCATGGTTGTCTACATTTTCTAGCTTTTTATATGAAAAGAAGGATATGTGTTTCTTTTTATATTTTTAAATGAAAATCTGATACATTGCTTCAAATAGGTAAACATGAGTAACTTGCAGACAAGATACTCATCATCATATCCTCAACATCTAGCATAACCCCTAAAATAGATGCTTAATTAAAATTTTTAATCAAAGGGAATCATACAAGTTATTGGTTTTCAGATTAATCGATTCTGTAGTATTTTAGTGATTTTTGCAATGTATCCTACTCCTTTTACTCATTCTTTTGGAAAGTTTTAGGTTAGGCATTAAAATTTCATTCAGAAACCATCATATGATTATAAAGTAGATTTGATATTATAAGACACAAATTTAATAAAATATAAGTTTGAGAGGCAACTT
Organism: Pseudorca crassidens; assembly: GCF_039906515.1. Classification (NCBI taxonomy): domain Eukaryota; kingdom Metazoa; phylum Chordata; class Mammalia; order Artiodactyla; family Delphinidae; genus Pseudorca; species Pseudorca crassidens. The sequence goes on along the minus strand of NC_090317.1, from coordinate 46,377,403 downwards.
CATAATGCTCTAATAATTTCTTAAAAGGTTTCATGTAACAAAATTATTTCCTTATAATGGTATTATAATAATTCTTTCATCTTAAATGATTTCCATCTCTATTCCACCTCAGTCTTCATCTTAGACCTTATCATTGCATGGAATTTCTGTGTTGCTTTAATTGTGTTCCTTCTTGTTCCATGATTGTTCCCTATTATCATATTTTAATAACTTTCTCAATGCCTTATTGGCCTTCTTAACTCCCTTGACTTTGCACTATACCTACAGTGCTGAATTCCAGCCCTGAATTAATCCAACAACCATTTTTTTAAATTGCCTTCTTGATGAAACTTAGCATATGTTGGCCACCAATTGTGTTTCTAGGTTCAATTCCAACAGCCTAATAGTGTACATTTTCTCAAACTTTTGGCAACTATTGGTGCCAGGTTTCAGTGTTGTGAGTTTGTGTGTGTGAGTCTCAAAAAATTTTAGAAAGAAGTTGGGAGAAGTTATATCTGGTAAAATTAGATACAATTTAACACTTATAAACTGCCAGTATCTAGTCAGGTGCTTATTCTCACTGTCCTACAGATAAGCCAAACTCATTCCTACGCATGTATTTTACTTCACTTTTTAAATTGAATTACAGTTGATTTACAGTATTACATTAATTTCAGTGATTTATTATTATTATAGATTATACTCCATTAAAAGTTATTACAAAAAAAGGCTATAATTCTCTGTGGTATACAATATATCACTGTTGCTTATCTATTTTACACATAGTGGTTTGTATCCCTTAGTCCCATATCCCTAATTTCCCCACCTTCCTTCCCTCTCCCCAGTGGGAACCACTAGTTTGTTTTCTATATCTGTGACCATGTTTCTGTATTGCGTGTACATTCACTTGTATAATTTTTTAGATTCCACATATAAGTGATATCAGACGGTATTTGTCTTTCTGTCTGACTTATTTCACTAAGCATAATATTCTCTAGATCCATCCACTTTCCTGCAAATGGCAGAATTTTATCCTTTTCTTATGGCTGAGCAATATTCCATTGCATATATATACCACATCTTCTTTATACATTCATCTGCTGATGGACACTTGGGTTACTTCCATATCTTGGGTATTGTAAATACTGCTGCTGTGAACATTGGAATGCATGTATCTTTTGGAATTATTTGTTTTTCAATTTTTGCAGATATATACCCTGGAGTGGGATTGCTGGATCATATGGTAGTTCTATTTTTAGTATTTGAGGAACCTCCATACTGCTTTCCATAGTGACTGTACCAATTTACATTCCCACAAACAATGTAGAAGAGTTCCCTTTTCTCCACATCGTCGTCAACATTTGTTGTTTGTAGACTTTTTGATGATAGCCATTCTGAGGGGTGAGGTGATATCTCATTGTGGCTTTGATTTGCATTTCTCTAATAATTTTTGATGCTGAGTATCTTTTCATGTGCCAGTTAGCCATCTGTATGTCTTTTTTGGAAAAAAGTCTATTCAGGCCTTCTGCCCATTCTTTGATTGCGTTGTTTTTTTTTTTTTTTTTGATATTGAGTTGTGTGAGCTGTTTCTATATTTTTTTGTGTGTGTTTTTGTTGTTTTTTTTTAACGTCTTTATTGCGGTATAATTGCTTTACAATGGTGTGTTAGTTTCTGCTTTATAACAAAGTGAATCAGTTATACATATACATATGTTACCATATCTCTTCCCTCTCGCATCTCCCGCCCTCCCACCCTCCGTATCCCACCCCTCCAGGCGGTCACAAAGCACCGAGCTGATATCCCTGTGCTATGCGCCTGCTTCCCACTAGCTATCTACCTAACGTTTGGTAGTGTATATATGTCCATGCCTCTCTCTCACTTTGTCACAGCTCACTCTTCCCCTTCCCCATATCCTCAAGTCCGTCCTCCAGTAAGTCTGTGTCTTTATTCCTGTCTTACCCCTAGGTTCTTCATGACATTTTTTTCCTTAAATTCCATATATATGTGTTAGCATACGGTATTTGTCTTTCTCTTTCTGACTTACTTCACTCTACATGACAGACTCTAGGTCTGTCCACCTCATTACAAATAGCTCAATTTCGTTTCTTTTTATGGCTGAGTAATATTCCATTGTATATATGTGCCATATCTTCTTTATCCATTGATCTGATGATGAGCACTTAGGTTGTTTCCATCTCTGGTCTATTGTAAATAGAGCTGCAATGAACATTTTGATACATGACTCTTTTTGAATTATGGTTTTCTCAGGGTATATGCCCAATAGTGGGATTGCTGGGTCATATGGTAGTTCTATTTGTAGTTTCTTAAGGAACCTCCATACTATTCTCCATAGTGGCTGTACCAATTCACATTCCCACCAGCAGTGCAAGAGTGTTCCCTTTTCTCCACACCCTCTCCACCATTTATTGTTTCTAGATTTTTTGATGATGGCCATTCCGACTGGTGTGAGATGATATCTCATTGTAGCTTTGATTTGCATTTCTCTAATGATAATGATGTTGAGCATTCTTTCATGAGTTTTTTGGCAGTCTGTATATCTTCTTTGGAGAAATGTCTATTTAGATCTTCTACCCATTTTTGGATTGGGCTGTTTTTTTTTTTTGTTTTTTGTTATTGAGCTGCATGTGCTGCTTGTAAATTTTGGAAATTAATACCTTGAAAGTTGCTTCATTTGTAAATATTTTCTCCCATTCTGAGGGTTGTCTTTTGGTTTTGTTTATGGTTTCCTTTGCTGTGCAAAAGCTTTGAAGTTTCATTAGGTCCCATTTGTTTATTTTTGTTTTTATCTCCATTTCTCTAGGAGGTGGGTCAAAAAGGATCTTGCTGTGATTTATGTCATAGAGTGTTCTGCCTATGTTTTCCTCTAAGAGTTTGATAGTTTCTGGCCTTACATTTAGGTCTTTAATCCATTTTGAATTTATTTTTGTGTATGGTGTTAGGGATTGATCTAATCTCATACTTTTACATGTACCTGTCCAGTTTTCCCAGCACCACTTATTGAAGAGGCTGTCCTTTCTCCACTGTACATTCCTGCCTCCTTTATCAAAGATAAGGTGACCATATGTGTGTGGGTTTATCTCTGGCCTTTCTATCCTGTTCCATTGATATCTTTCTGTTTTTGTGCCAGTACCATACTGTCTTGATTACTGAAGCTTTGTAGTATAGTCTGAAGTCAGGGAGCCTGATTCCCCTAGCTCCGTTTTTCGTTCTCAAGATTGCTTTGGCTTTCGGGGTCTTTTGTGTTTCCATACAAATTGTGAAATTTTTTGTTCTAGTTCTGTGAAATATGCCAGTGGTAGTTTGATAGGGATTGCATTGAATCTGTAGATTGCTTTGGGTAGTAGAGTCATTTTCACAATATTGATTCTTCCAATCCAAGAACATGGTATATCTCTCCATCTATTTGTATCATCTTTAATTTCTTTCATCAGTGTCTTATAATTTTCTGCATATAGGTCTTTTGTCTCCTTAGGTAGGTTTATTCCTAGATATTTTATTCTTTTTTTTTGCAATGGCAAAAGGGAGTGTTTTCTTGATTTCACTTTCAGACTTTTCATCATTAGTGTATAGGAATGCCAGAGATTTCTGTGCATTAATTTTGTATCCTGCTCCTTTACCAAATTCATTGGTTAGCTCTAGTAGTTTTCTGGTAGCATCTTTGGGATTCTGTATGTATAGTATCATGTCATCTGCAAACAGTGACAGCTTTACTTCTTTTCTGATTTGGATTCCTTTTACTTCCTTTTCTTCTCTGATTGCTGTGGCTAAAACTTCCAAAACTATGTTGAATAAGAGTGGTGAGAGTGGGCAACCTTGTCTTGTTCCTGATCTAAGTGGAAATGCTTTCAGTTTTTCACCATTGAGGATGATGTTGGCTGTGGGTTTGTCATATATGGCCTTTATTATGTTGAGGAAAGTTCCCTCTATGCCTACTTCCTGCAGGGATTTTATCATAAATGGGTGTTGAATTTTGTCAAAAGCTTTCTCTGCATCTATTTAGATGATCATATGGTTTTTCTCCTTCAACTTGTTAATATGGTTTATCACATTGATTGATTTGCATATATTGAAGAATCCTTGCATTCCTGGAATAAACCCCACTTTATCATGGTGTATGATCCTTTTAATATGCTGTTGGATTCTGTTTGCTAGTATTTTGTTGAGGGTTTTTGCATCTATGTTCATCAGAGTTATTGGCCTGTAGTTTTCTTTTTTTGTAACATCCATGTCTGGTTTTCATATCAAGGTGATGGTGGCCTCGTAGAATGAATTTGAAAGTGTTCTTCCCTCTACTATATTTTGGAAGAGTTTGAGAAGCATAGGTGTTAGGTCTTCTCTAAATGTTTTATAGAATTCGCCTGTGAAGCCATCTGGTCCTGGGCTTTTGTTTGTTGGAAGATTTTTAATCACAGTTTCAATTTCAGTGCTTCTGATTGGTCTGTTCATATTTTCTATTTCTTCCTGATTCAGTCTTGGCAGGTTGTGCATTTCTAAGAATTTGTCCATTTCTTCCAGGTTGTCCATTTTATTGGCATAGAGTTGCTTGTAGTAATCTTTCATGATCTTTTGTATTCCTGCAGTGTCAGTTGTTACTTCTCCTTTTTCATTTCTAATTCTATTGATTTGAGTCTTCTCCCGTTTTTTCTTGATGAGTCTGGCTAATGGTTTATCAATTTTGTTTATCTTCTCAAAGAACCAGCTTTTAGTTTTATTGATCTTTGCTATTGATTCCTTCATTTCTTTTTCATTTATTTCTGATCTGATTTTTATGATTTCTTTCCTCCTGCTAACTTTGGGTTTTTTTGGTTCTTCTTTCTCTAATTGCTTTAGGCGCAAGGTTAGGTTGTTTATTCGAGATGTTTCCTGTTTCTTAAGGTGGGCTTGTATTGCTATAAACTTCCCTCTTAGAACTGCTTTTGCTGCATCCCATATGTTTTGGGTCGTTGTGCCTCCACTGTCATTTGTTTCTAGGTATTTTTTTATTTCTTCTTTGATTTCTTCAGTGATCACTTCGTTATTAAGTAGTGTATTGTTTAGCTTCCATGTGTTTGCATTTTTTACAGATCTTTTCCTGTAATTGATATCTAGTCTCATGGTGTTGTGGTCGGAAAAGATTCTTGATACAATTTCAATTTCTTAAATTTACCAAGTCTTGATTTGTGACCCAAAATATGATCTATCCTGGAGAATGTTCCATGAGCACTTGAGAAAAATCTGTATTTTGTTTTTTTTGGATGGAATGTCCTATAAATATCAATTAAGTCCATCTTATTTAATGTATCATTTAAAGCTTGTGTTTCCTTATTTATTTTCATTTTCTAGGATCTGTCCATTGGTGAAAGTGGGGTGTTAAAGTCCCCTACTATGAACGTGTTACTGTCAATTTCCTCTTTTATGGCTGTTAGTATTTGCCTTATTTATTGAGGTGCTCCTATGTTGGGTGCATAAATATTTACAATTTTTATATCTTCTTCTTGGATCGATCCCTTGCTCATTATGTAGTGTCCTTCTTTGTCTCTTCTAATAGTCTTTATTTTAAAGTCTATTTCGTCTGATATGAGAATTGCTACTCCAGCTTTCTTTTGGTTTCCATTTGCATGGAATATTTTTTTCCATCCCCTTACTTTCAGTCTGTATGTGTCTCTAGGTCTGAAGTAGGTCCCTTGTAGACAGCCTATATATGCCTCTTGTTTTTGTATCCATTCAGCCAATCTGTGTCTTTTGGTGGGAGCATTTAGTCCATTTACATTTAAGGTAATTATCAATATGTATGTTCCTATTCCCATTTTCTTAATTGTTTTGGGTTCGCTATTGTAGATCTTTTCCTTCTCTTGCATTTCTTGCATAGAGAGGTTCCTTTAGCATTTGTGGTAAAGCTGGTTTGGTAGTGCTGAACTCTCTCAGCTTTTGCTTTTCTGTAAAGGTTTTAATTTCTCCATCAAATCTGAATGAGATCCTTGCTGTGTAGAATAATCTTGGTTGCAGGTTTTTCTCCTTCATCACTTTCTATATGTCCTGCCACGTCCTTCTGGCTTGTAGAGTTTCTGCTGAGAGATCAGCTGTTAACCTTATGGGGATTCCCTTGTGTGTTATTTGTTGTTTTTCCCTTGCTGCTTTTAATATGCTTTCTTTGTATTTAATTTTTGACAGTTTGATTAATATGTGTCTTGGCATATTTCTCCTTGGATTTATCCTGTATGGGACTCTGTGTGCTTCCTGGACTTGATTAACTATTTCCTTTCCCATATTAGTGAAGTTTTCAACTATAATCTCTTCAAATATTTTCTCAGTCCCTTTTTTTCCTCTTATTCTTCTGGAACCACTATAATTCAGATGTTGGTGCATTTAATGTTGTTCCAGAGGTCTCTGAGACTGTCCTGAGTTCTTTTCATTCTTTTTTCTTTATTCTGCTCTGCAGTAGTTACTTCCAATATTTTATCTTCCAGGTCACTTATCCGTTCTTCTGCCTCAGTTATTCTGCTATGGATCCATCTAGAGTATTTTTCATTTCATTTATTGCGTTGTTCATCATTGTTTGTTTCATCTTTAGTTCTTCTAGGTCCTTATTAAATGTTTCTTGCATTTTGTTTATTCTATTTCCAAGATTTTGGATCATCTTTACGATCATTATTCTGAATTCTTTTTCAGGTAGACTGCCTATTTCCTCTTCATTTGTTAGGCCTGGTGGGTTTTTATCTTGCTCCTTCATCTGCGGTGTGTTTTTCTGTCTTCTCATTTTGCTTATCTTACTGTGTTTGGCGTCTCCTTTTTGCAGGCTGCAGGTTCGTAGTTCCTGTTGTTTTTTTTGTCTGTCCCCAGTGGCTAAGTTTGGTTCAGTGAGTTGTGTAGGCTTCCTGGTGGAGGGCACTAGTGCCTGTGTTCTTGTGGATGAGGCTGGATCTTGTCTCTCTGGTGGGCAGGTCCACATCTGGTGGTGTGTTTTGGGGTGTCTGTGGACTTATTATGATTTTAGGCAGCCTCTCTGCTAATGGGTTGGGTTGGGTTCCTGTTTTGCTAGTTGTTTGGCATAGGGTGTCCAGCACTCTAGCTTGCTGGTCGTTGAGTGAAGCTGGGTGCTGGTGTTGAGATGGAGATCTCTGGGAGATTTTCGCCATTTGATATTGTATGGAGCTGGGAGGTCTCTTGTTGACCAGTGTCCTGAAGTTGTCTCTCCCACCTCAGAGGCACAGCACTGACTCCTGGCTGCAGCACAAACAGCCATTCATCCACACGGCTCAGACTCCTCAATTTGGGATGATTCGTTTTCTATTCATGTATTCCACAGATGCAGGGTACATCAAGTTGATTGTAGAGCTTTAATCCGCTGCTTCTGAGGCTGCTGGGAGAAATTTTCCTTTCTCTTCTTTGTTCTCACAGCTCCCAGGGGCTCAGCTTTTGATTTGGCCCCGTCTCTGCTTGTAGGTCGCTGGAGGGCATCTGTTTTTCCGCTCATACAGGGCGGGGTTAAAGCAGCCTGCGGGCTCTGGCTCACTCAGGCCCAGGGAAGGGAGGGGCACGGGGTGAGCCTATAGTGGCAGAGGCTGGTGTGACGTTGCACCAGCCTGAGTCCCGCTGTGCGTTCTCACAGGGAAGTTGTCCCTGGATCCTGGGAACCTGGCAGTGGCGGGCTGCACAGGCTCCCCGGAAGAGGGGTGTGGATAGTGACCTGTGCTCGCAGACAGGCACCTTGGTGGTGGCAGCAGCAGCCTTAGCGTCTCCCGCCCGTCTCTGTGGTTCACGCTTTTAGCCGCAGCTCGTGCCCGTCTCTGGAGTTTCTTTAAGCAGTGCTCTCAATCCCCTCTCCTCGTGCACCAGGAAACAAAGAGGGAAGAAAAAGTCTCTTGCCTCTTCGGCAGCTCCAGACCTTTTCCTGGACTCCCTCCCGGTTAGCTGGCTAGCCATGGTGCACTAACCCCTTCAGGCTGTGTTCACGCAGCCAACCCCAGTCCTGTCCCTGTGCTCGGACCAAAGCCCGAGCCTCAGCTCGCAGCCCCACCTGCCCCGGCGGGTGAGCAGACAAGCCTCTCGTGCTTGTGAGTGCTGGTTGGCACCGATCCTCTGTGTGGGAATCTCCCCGCTTTGCCCTCCGCACCCCTTTTGCTGTGCTCTTCTCTGTGACTCTGAAGCTCACCCCCTCCGCCACCCGCAGTGTCTGCCCACGAAGAGGCTTCCTAGTGTGTGGAAAGCTTTCCTCCTTCATAGCTCCCTCCCACTGGTTCAGGTCCCGTCCCTATTCTTTTGTCTCTGTTTTTTCTTTTTTCCTTTTGCCCTACCCAGGTACATGGGGAGTTTCTTGCCTTTTGGGAGGTCTGAGGTCTTCTGCCAGCATTCAGTAGGTGTTCTGTAGAAGTTGTTCCACTTGTAGATGTATTTCTGGTGTATCTGTGGGGAGGAAGGTGATCTCCACATCTTACTCTTCCACCATCTTCCCCTCATCCTGTTTCTATATTTTGGATATTAACTACTTGTCAGTTATATCATTTGCAAACTTTTCTCCCATTCTGTAGACTGTATTTTCATTGTATCAATGGTATCTTTTGCAAAAGCTTTTAAATTGAATTAGGTCCTGTTTGTTTATTTTTCCTTTTATTTCTTTTGCCTTAGGAGACAGATACAAAATAATATGGCTGCTCATTGTTAAAGAGTGTTCTGCCTGTGTCTTCTTCTAGGAATTCATGGTTTCAGGTCTTACATTTAGGTATTTAAACCATTTTGAGTTTATTTTGCATGTGGTGTGGGGAGATGTTCTACTCTCACTGTTTTACATGTAGCTGTCCAGTTTTCCAAGTACCATTTGTTGACAAGACTGTCTTTGTTACATTGTATATTCTTAACTCTTTTGTCATAGATTAATTAACCATAGGTGCATGGGTTTACTTTTGGCTTCTCTATTCTTTTCCATGGATCTATGTGTCTGTGTGCCAATACCATGCTGTTTTGATTACTGTAGCTTTGTGGTATAGTTGGAAGTCTGGGAGGGTGATACCTCCAGCTTTGTTCTTTTTTCTCAAGATTGCTTTGGCATTTCAGGATCTTTTCTAGTTCCATATGAATTTTAAGATTATTTGTTCTAGTTCTGTGAAAAATGTCATGGGTATTTTGACAGGGATTGCATTAAATCTGTAGATTGCTTGGGTAGAAAACCAATTTTAACAGTATTAATTCTTCCAATCCACGAGCACGATATATCCTTCCATTTCTTTGTATCATCCTCAATTTCCTTCATTAATGTTTTATAGTTTTCAGAGTATACGTCTTTCACCTCCTTGGTTAAGTTTATTCCTAGTTATTTTATTCTTTTTGATGCAATTTTAAATGGGATTTTTTTACATTTTTTTCTAATAATCCATTCTTAGTGTATAGAAGTGTAACAGATTTTTGTATATTAATCTTGTATCCTGTAACTTTGCTGAATTCATTTATTAGTTCTAAGAGTTTTGGGGTGGAGACTTTAGGGTTTTCTATATAATGTATCATGTCATTTGAAAACAGTGACAGTTTTACTTTTCCCTTCCAATTTGGATGCCTTTTATTTCTTTTTCTTGTCTGGCTGCTGGGGTTACAACTTCAAATACTGTGTTAAATAGAAATGGTGAGAGTGGGCAGCCTTCTCTTGTTCCTTAACTTAGAAAAACGGCTTTCATCTTTTCACCATTGAATAAGTTGTTACCTGTCTTTTTGTAACAAATGTCCTTTATTATATTGAGATATGTTCCCACTATATCCACTTTAATTTGAGTTTTTATCATGAATGAGTGTTGAATTTTGTCGAATTCTTTTTCTGCATCTATGGAGATGAACATGTGATTTTTATCCTTCCTTTGTTAATGTAGTGTATCAAATTAATTGATTTCCAAATGTTGAACAATCCTTGTGTCTCTGAAATAAATCCAACTTGATCATGGTATTTGATCCTTTTATAATATTGTTGGATTCGTTTTGCTAATATTTTCTTGAAGATTTTTGCGTCTATATTCATCAAAGATACTGGTCTCTAATTTTCTTTTTTTTGTAGCGTCTTTGTCTGGTTTTGGTATCAGGGTAATGGTGGCCTCATAGAATGAACTTGGGAGTGTTCCATCCTCTTCAATTTTTCAGAATAGTTTGAAAAAGGCAGGTGTTAGGTCTTCTTCATATATTTGGTAGAATTCCCCTGTGAAGCTATCCAGTCTTAGACTTGTGTTTTCTGGGAGGTTTCTTTTATTATTACAAATTAAAATTCACTACTAGTGATTGGTCTGTTCAAATTGTGTGTTTTTTCTTGATACAGTCTGTGCAGGTTGTATGTTTGTAGAAATTTGTCCATTTCTTCTAGATTGCCCTTTGTTGACATATAACTGTTCAAAGTATTGTCTTATTATTTTTCGTATCTCTGTGGTATTGGTTGTTATTTCTCCTGTTTTATTTCTTATTTCATTTGGTTTGTCTCTCTTTTCTTCTTGGTGAGCCTGGCTAAAGGTTTATCAAATTTGTTTATCTTTTCAAAAACCCAGCTCTTGGTTTCATTGATATTTTCTATTGTTTTTTGATCTCTATTTTATTTATTTCCTCCCTGATCTTTATTATTTCCTCCTTCTTCTGACTTTGGACTTTGTTTTCTCTTCTTTTGTTTATTCCTTTAGGTGGTAAGTTAGGGCCATATGTTTGAGATTTTTCTTTTTTCTTGAGGAAGGCCTGTATTGCTACAAACTTCCCTGTTAGAACTGGTTTTGCTGTAGCCCACAGATTTTGGAAAGTTGTGTTTCCATTTTCATTTGTCTCAAAGTAGTTTCTGATTTCCTCTTTGATTTCATCATTGACCCATTGGTTTTTTAGTAGCATGTTGTTTAGTCTTCACCTGTTTATTCTTTTCTCATTTTTATTTCTGCAGTAGATTTCTCATTTCATACCATCTTGGTCAGAAAACAAAAAGCTTGATATAATTTCTAACCTTTTAAATTTTTTGAGACTTGTTTTCTGGACTATCATGTGATCTATGCAAGGGAATGATCCATGTGCAATTGAAAAGAATGTGTATTCTGCTGGTTTTGAATGGAATGTTCTGTAGACATCTATTAAGTCTCATTGGTCTATTGTGTCATTTAAGACTGCTTTTGCCTTATTGATTTTATGTCTGTATGAACTGTCCACTGATGTAAGTGGATTGTTAAAGTTCCCTACCATTATTGTATTTTTGTCAATTTCTCCCTTTATTTCTTCTGATATTTGCTTTATATATTTAAGTTCTCCTATATTGGGTACATATATGTTAATGTTATGGAGTATAATATGCTTTTACTGTATTGATTCCTTTATCATTACATAATACCCTTCTGTGTCTTTTGTTATTGTCCTTGTTTTAAAGTCTATTTTGCCTGATATGAGTATTGCTAGCCCTGACTTTCTTGTCATTTCTATTTGCATGATATATTTTTCCATCTGTTCCCTATCAGTTTGTGTGTGTCTTTAGCCCTGAAATGAGTTTCTTGTAGACAGCATACTGAAGGGTCTTGTTTTTTTATCCAATCAGCCACCCTATGTCTTTTGATTGGAGCATTTAGTCCATTTACATTTAAAGTAATAATTGATTGGTATGTACTTATTGCCATTTTATTACTTGTTTTCCTTTTTTTTTTTTTTTTTTTTTAGTTCTTCCCTTGTGGTTTGATGATTTTCTTTAGTAGTATACTTGTGTTCTTTCCTTTTTGGTTTTTGTATATCTATTATAGGTTTTTGATTTGTGGTTACCATGGGTTCATGTATGTTATATATGATAATATATCTACTTATTTTAAACTGCTAGTCATTTAAGTTCAAACACATTCTAAGAGATCTACATTTTTACTCCCCTCCCCCCACATTTGTGTTTTTGATGTCATATTTTACATCTTCATGTTTTACCCTTAACTATTTATTATAATTATGGTTGCTTTTACAATTTTTGTCTTTTAATCTATGTACTGGCCTTTTAAAGTTGTCGATCCTCAATTCTTACTATATATTTGTCTTTCCCAGTGGGATATTCCTTTTCCTATAGATTCTTCCTTATTTTTCCATTTAGAGAAGACCCTTCAATATTTCATTTAGGGTAGGTTTAGTATTGATGAGTTTAGTATTGAGTTCTTTTAGTTTTTGCTTATCTGAGAAGATTTTATCTCTCCTTCTATTCTAAATATTGCTGGGTAGAGAATCCGATGTTGCTAGTTTTTTGCTTTCAGCACTTTGAATATATCATACCACTCCCTTCTGGCCTGTAAAGTTTCTGCAGAGAAGTTGGCTGACAACCTTATGGGGATTCCCTTTTATATGACTCTTTTTCTCTTGCTGCCTTTAGAATTCTCTCTTTATCTTTAATATATGCCATTTTAATTACGAAATGTCTTTGTATAGGTCTGTTTGGATTTGTCTTATTTGGGACCCCTCTGTGCTTCCTCTACCTGGATATCTGTTTCCTTCTACAGGTTTGGGAAGTTTTCAGCCATAATTTCCTCAATTCATTTGCAATCCCCCTCTGTCTCTTATCCTTCTGGAACTCCTACAATGTAAATGTTTTGAATGCTTAATGTTATATTAGAGATCTCTTAGGTTGCTTTCATTTTTTAAATTTATTCTTCTTTCTGCTGTTCTGATTGGGTGATTTCCATTACTGTATCTTCCAGATAACTTATGTGTTCTTCTGTATCACTTAGTCTCCTCTTCATTCCTTCTAGTGTGTTTTTTTTTTTTTTTTTATTTCAGGTACTGAATTCTTCATTTCTGATTGGGTATCTTTTTCTAGTTCCTTGTTTAAATATTCAGTGATTAGAACAATTCTTTTCCCTAATTCACTTAACACTTTTATTACCAATGTTTTGAATTCTTTATCTGGTTAAACCTCTGTTTCATTATTTATTTTTTTCAAGGGTTTTCTCTTGATCTTTCAATTGAGAGTAGTTCCTCTGTCTTTTCATTTTGTTCCCAGGACCTTTGTTCCAGAGGATGGGAGTGCTGAAGCAAGAGGGGCCCAAGCATAGACAGAGGTCTTATGCACTGCCTGTGTAGGCATCTGTGGTTCTGCTCAATTGCAGCCTCAGGTGGTGAGCACCTTTTATCTCTCACAGTTCTGAGGGCTTCTGGAGTCCTGCCTGACAAAGCTCCAACAAAGGCCACTGTTGCCCACCCAGGCTCCACCCTGGGACCGAGTCCCTCTGCATCCCATGGTTGAGTCCTTTCCTTGGTCCTGGCTGCTCCAGATTCAGTGCCACACTGTGGCATGGAGTGAGTGGGACCAGAGTGTTCACTCGGCTCAGGCTGGGTAGGTGGTGAGGTAGTCGCAGGAAACCCAGCAAAAGCTAGGACAGATCTTTCTCCACTCTGCCTTGGGGGGCTAGTCAGCACTCAGGTGCTCCTCATGAGCAGAATAGTGGCTTCTCCAGCTTTTCTATCTGACTCAGTGGTCCTCCAATCAACCAATGGAGCTTGTCTCCTCTGCTTATGACCCCTAGACTGGGACACCCAGTCTGTGGTTCAACACACTCACTCTCCAGGGCAAGTGTCAGCTCATGTAATCTCCCTTTTCCTCTGAGTCCCCTCCCAGGGCACAGGTCCCTATATGATTGCTTTTCTTCCCTTCTTACCCAGGCACATGTGTATCTTTCTTACAGTCTTGGTTGTACAGGGGTCCTTTGCTAGTTTCCAACTAGTTTTCAGTGAGTATTTTCCACATGTAGATGCATGTTTGATGTGTTTGTGGGTGAAGGTGAGCTCCATGTCCTCTTACTCCACCATCTTGATCTCTGTCCCATAATTTTACTTCTATTGTCTTCCCATGACTTAAAATGCCATGCTATAACCTTTCCAGCCATCCAAATATTATTCATTCTTCAAGCCCAACCTAGCCATCATTTCTTCCATAAAATTATTTCCTGTAACTCAGCTCTAATTATTAATATAACTTTCTTTTGAACTACACAGTAATTATGATCCTCAGAGTTTAGCACTGTTAAATGTGATGTTTGACATATAGTATCTTAAGTTTTCTTTGTTCGTTCTGTGTTTTATTGCTGTCTACCTAACAAGTTTATAAACTGTTTGAAGGTAAGAACTATATACATTCTGTATACTTCCATGGCTTCAAAAAGAGTATTTAATTGTGAAGAAAAAAATGATAGACTTTGCCTTCAAGGAATAATTTGTAAACATATAGATTTATGTCTCTATGTAAAATTTATAATGCAGATGTGCCATGGAATTTTCTGCTTACTTAGAGAAGACTTGGGTAAACCTGTTTTTAATTTTTAAAGATTCCTTATTGTAATAAAATACATATAACATTTACCATTTTAACCATTTTCAAGTGCACAGCTTTGCTGCATCAAGTAAATTCACACTGTTGTGCAACCATCATCACCACTCATCTCCAGAACTGTTTCATCATCCTAAACTGAAACTCCATACTCATTAAATAATGACTCAATTTCCCCTTCTCCCTAGACCCTGGCAACCACCATTATACTTGCTATATCTATGAGTTTGACTACTCTGGGTACCTCATATAAGTGAAATCATGCAAAATGTGTCCTCTTGTATCTAGCTTATTTCACTTAGCCTAATGTTAATCCATGTTGTAGCATGTGTCAGAATTTCATTTCTTTTTTAAGGCTGAATAGTAGTCCATTGTATATATACATCACATTTTGTTTATCTACTCATCTGTCAATAAACATTTGAGTTTTTTGTAACTTTTGGCTATTGTGAATAATGCTGCTATGAACATTGATGTATAAATAGCTGTTCAAGTCCCTGATTTCAATTTTTTTTGTATATACTCAGAAGCAAAATTGCTGAATCTTATGGTAATTTTATGTTTAATTTCTTGAGGAACCACCATACTATTTTCCGCAGAGCCTGCACCATTTTACATTTCAATGGGAAACATGTTTTTAAGTCCTGTTTATAAGTAAAAGAAGTCTAGAGTTTAGTAAAGGTTCTCAGGCTGTCTCAGGCACATAGAATAGATGGAAAGGGATCAAAGACAAGGCAAGTCATAATAAAAATTTTATTTTCTTTCTTTTTTCTCACCAATCTCAGTACATCCAGCATATTTTTCACTCCAGTGACCACCCAGCCTTCTATAAAGTCTACTAGGCAGAAGTCATTCAACTTCATGGAATGGCAGAATCAACGAGAAATATGTGATTATGGATGAGTGCAACAGCACTTACAACCAGAACAAGTGCTTGGGAGGTTGTGTTGGGGCCTCATTCTCTCTCACTTAGGATGCAATGCACACGCACATGCACACACACACACACACACACACGCAAAATGTTACCCAATACCATCATACTGTCCCTCCATGGCTGACCCTAGACCTTCTCCAAAGAAGTAGTCCACCCAGTCTTGTCCATGTTATTGTTCAGGTTTGCAGTCAGGTGGCTGGAGTTATCTTAACTCCTCAATTAAATTTCTTGAATACTGAGACTCTTTTCTTTTTTAATTTGTCTTCCACCCCACAGCAACAAGCCATGTACTTTATCATATAGTAGATGTTCCAACATTGTATTAATTAATAAAATAAGAAGGAAGTTAATGTCTTATAATACGTTACTCTACCCATATAACATTTGCATTTGAAATACTTCTTCAACACTCAACTCAAAAGAATTGCTAAAGAAAAAAATCATATCAGATATCTTGACAATGGGAGCTATTTAGGTAGAGGAGTTTTTAATATCTATAAATCATGTCTGGCATGCAGTAACCTTTACACTGGGTGAGTATTGCTCACAGTAAGAAATAATAAGGGAGTGAAGACAGGACAGTGAAGCATCATGCTTTTGGCTGAACTGAGAACCAGGTTGAGTTAGATAGTAAGACCCAAGAATGGATGAAGGAGACCCTCAAAACACAAAATGATTTACTTAGGATTTTTTTCTCATGTTTTGCAAAATGTCTGTAAGAAACAAGATACAAATTCAGGTTAGTAATATTTCAAATAGATAGCTAGTGGGAAGTAGCCACATAGCACAGGGAGATCAGCTCAGTGCTTTGTGACCACCTAAAGGGGTGAGATAGGGAGGGTGGGAGGGAGACACAAAAGGGAGGGGATATGGGGATGTAAGTATACATATAGCTGATTCACTTTGCTATACAGCAGCAACTAACACAACAATATAAAGCAATAATACTCCAATAAAGATGTTAAAAAAATGATGTTTAAAAAAAATTAAAATTAAAAAAAAATCAGGTTAGTGATAGAAGAAAACAAACTATGTAGGAAAACATCACCATTTCTTCTGTAATCTCTCACTAGATCAATTTCCATTCTGGCAAGCACAATGCTGTGTTTAACGGTAAATAATGCACCTGAGGTGAATCATTTAACTAAAGACAGCATGGTCATTGACACTTGCTCACTTCTCAGTAGATTACTAAGAGACAATAAATTTACAAGACTGAAATTTTATCTATTTTACAATAAAATGAACATGCCATGGGTCTGATGCCAAAAGGCTTTCTTGGATTAGACTTTCAATTCCCTGTATTTAACCAACTGGAATTTTTCCCCATGGTTATGGATTTTAAACTTTTAAAAATAATGATTTCCCTGAGAAATATGTACTTCTTCATAAAGATGCAATATAGTTTAGTAATTCTCAAGACAAATAGGAACTCTTTAGTACCATGTGCTTAACAAAGACCCAGGTTTACAATAAATAATTTACATTCATGATGATAGAATAGAGACATACGTAAAAACTGAAGAGATTGAAATACACAATTTTTAATTCAGATGAAGATAATGACATATGACAAAATTCCTAGAAGTGATACCACAGTTCTTCCTTCCTTTTTTCCAATTTCACAATCAAGAGACCACAAAAACAGAAGAGGCAGAAACAGAAAAAGTTAAGTTTATGAAAAATAAACAGTTTTAACTTTGATGATAAGTGAAAGTTCAGCTTTCAAGGGACAAAGCAGCTAAAAAAAAATAGTAACCCAGACTTATAAAGAACATATATCTTGAATTCTTCTTTTTTTTTTTTTTATTGCAGTACGCGGGCCTCTCATTGTTGTGGCCTCTCCCGTTGCGGAGCACAGGCTCCGGACGCGCAGGCTCAGCGGCCATGTATCACGGGCCCAGCCACTCCACAGCATGAGGGATCTTCCCGGACCGGGGCACAAACCCGTGTCCCCTGCATCGGCAGACAGACTCTCAACCACTGCGCCACCAGGGAAGCCCACATATGTCTTGAATTCTTCAGGGCTTTTCTCATTTAAAATGATCTAAAGAAGAAATTTCACCCAATGAAAGAAAACAGACTTTGAAAGTAAATATATCTGGGTTTAAATTCTGGCTCTACTGCCTATTAGCCATATGTACTTGGAAAAGTTATAAACCTCTAAAACCCTCAATTTTATTATCTGTAAAATGGGTATAATAATACTTTTCACACAGGCTGCTGTGGGGATTATATGAAGTATTATTAGGAAAACACTTGTCATATAGTAGGCATCCAATAAATAATCACTATTATAATTTTTGCCAAGCTATATCCTTCCTTTTTTGAGTCAGAAATATGGTAACTAACAAAGGAAAAGCTCGAATTTATTCTTATTTTACAAAAGTATATTGTATAACTTAGAGTAAACTATAGATGGAAGAAGTGCTCACTGAATTTACAATTATAACTCAGTATTGAACTGTTATGGACAGTATTAGTTGATTATTTACAAAGTCTGTTACTTGTATTGTAAGACACTGGTACATTTTCAGTTTAGAATGACAGTGAGCAAGACAAGAATCATGAATGTTGGTTCAATAATATTAAGATAATTTATAAAAATTAAGAGAAAGCTTTTTATAAAACTAAGAAATTTTGATATTGATAACAAACAATGTCAAGTGTTGGAAAAATGATTCAGTGTTGTAAGTCTTCTTAGATCAAACATGATTTCTCTTGAAAATGTAAAATTTTCAGTTGATTAAGTATCAAACCCTGAGAGAAAGTTTAGTGGGTTTTCTTCCTGTTCTGTTTTTAGGAAAAGACAACAAAACCCTATCTCACCAAATGCGTATGTGATAATCTTCATGAGTTTTTAATTTTTCAGATAGAATGGGAATTATTTTGATATTGGTGTTGTTAAAATTCTGTATTGCCTTTCTAAAACTCCAAAACTTGTAGTTAATTGACATAACTCCTATGGAGACTCCTATACAAACACTCTCAGAAAAATAAGGTGGTGATCTATTGAGGCTACTGCTGATTTTGAACATTTTTACATTTATTCCCTTGCTTTCAAAGAACCTAACGATGTACACTCAAAAAATGGTTTTAAAAATGGGCACAATAATACACACGGAATCAATAAAGCTGTAGGAAGCCCCAAGCATTTATTTTTTCATAAGTAAATTGAAGTATTCATACTAAGGATATTGGTATTCCTCAACAAAGTCTCCTTCCTGTAGCAATATATATCCAGAGAAAATAGTGATTGTTGAAAATGTGATCACTGAGACATTTGCCTTAAAAAATCAAAATAATTGTCCAAAATATTGTAAAGGCAACAGAATTAAAACTCTCATAAGCTGATTTCAAGGGCACTTACGTTTTATTGTAGAGAATATCTACCTACATTTGCATGATCCCATTCCACTGCCAGACTAATCCAACTTTGAGAAAACTTTGTGACACAATCAACAAACTGGGAACCAGTGCAGAAATTCAGAATGTCAAAGATGCACTGGGAAGTTTCCCCTGAAATGGGACAAACATATAGCTTCTGTCATGGACAATTAAAAAGTGACTCAAAAGATGGAAAACTCTTCAGTGGTATGTAAGAATCAGAAATTAAAATTGATGGGTATTCCTTTGATCCAACCTCTCATTGTACTACTAGATCTCTTAAGGCTTTAGAGAACTAAAGTAGACAATATGACAATGCTTATCTGATCTACCAACTGATAGCTGTAATGGCAGTATAATACAATAGAAAAGGCATGGTTTTGAATTGAATAGACATGGATTCAAATACCATATTTGCTGCTTTGTGATCACGGATATATCACTTAACCTCTCTGAGTCTATTTCACATCAGTAAAATAGAATAAGACAGAACTCACAGGAGTGCTGTGAGAATCAAGCAAGAATGCAGTTAAACTGCCTGACTACATACCAGACACATATTATTAAGTAATGGAACAGGGAGGAAGCTCTAGGTCTGCCTGACTCCAAAATTCCCCTTTTTCAACACCTTATTATTTACATCAAACTGAATTAACTTTATATTCTTATGAATGATATTTTTTAGGTTTTATTAACTTTTCAAATGTTTTAAAGTGGTTTTTTAGATATGTTGTGGAAAAGGGCAAGGAAATCACCACTGAGCATCTACCAGGTAGGATTCTAGAACGTTAATATTAATGCTTATGTTGAATGTCCTCAAAGCTTTAAGATAAGTAGGTGTTAACCCATTTTAATAGCCTGGAAAACTGAGACTCAAACCAACTTGCCTAAATTCTCACAACGGGCAGGTTGTAGGCCTAGGATCCATCTTCAATCTTCTTCTAAAGCCTTATGCCCCCGTTCAGTACTGCCCATATTTCTTTGTCCATCCATAATAAAATATAGAAAGGTAATGTTTACCTTAAATAAATAGAAACTTTTTGTGTATCTTATAAATGGTATAAGCATAAAAATTTCAAAATGTATCTGAACAGTATCTGAGGAATTGAGCCAGGTTGAAAGTACAGCAGGTGATAAGACCTGAGTACAGATCTAGTCTTTGGATCACCTTGATATATGACATTTGTTTTCTTTAAGTATAGTTTTCCCATCTTCCTTATTCTTTTCCTCCTCTGTAAGATTATAATCCAGACAACTGATGTTTATGATAGCAATGTTCTGAAGGGGGAATAAGATGTGTATATATATATATATACTTATATACATATAAATATATATAAATATATATATTTATTATAAATATATAATATATATAATTATCTATGATTCTTAAGACTGAAATGCAACCTTTCACAGTCTCTTTGGATCTCTTCTCAAATCTTCCTTAACAACTCTGTATAAACCACTACCACCACTAACCACACCAACCTGGCTCTTCCTAAGACCTATATCAAGCTTTATTTTAATCTATAGCACTTAAAACATGGTACAACATATACTTAACTATGTTTTAGTTTATTGAATATCTCTCATTGTTAGAATAAACTCCATGAAAGCATGCACTTTACCAGTTTTCTTCACTCTATCCCCAATGTCCAGAATAGCAGTAAATCATTATTTTTTAATTTGTTGAATGAATGAATATAATAGGCAATCAGTAAATGTAATTTTCATTCTCTTCCTTTTCTTTTATGTTGGATCAGAAATTGTATTAACTTTTAAGATCATTTGAAATAGACTGATCAAGGGATCATTCAGTTGTTATTTATGAACACTTAAATAAACTGGTCAGTTCATTGAAATCACTAATCAGCTATATGAAATAACTGTTCCATTCATAAAATTCAATTTCATACTTCCATGCTTCTGTTCAGGATGTTTACAACTTCTGCCCCAAATGATTTGATCATTGCTGTGGATGAGTAACTTCTGAATAGTTCTCATTCTCTCCTTTTATATATGTGAGTTTTTGTTGCAACTATTCTGTTTCTTCTCTACAATTGTATACTGGATGGTGAGTGTGAGGTCAGATGACTTTTCTCTTAGTTTATGGGTGACCAAAGCACAATGAACTTATTTCTTAGGTTATAGGTGGCCAGAACACAATGAATCACATCTGAATGTGATTTTTAAAAGGTGTGTCGCCAGATATCTTGAGCTTTGAGATGAATACAGTAACTAAATGGGACATTGGGTCTTCTCTCTTGGGAATGAGTGAAATATGTTCTATGTTTGGAAGGAAGGGTGAGCAATGTCATTTGGATAGTCAATGAAGCAGAGTGCATCAGAGGCTACTACTTGTTTCTTTCTCCAGTATCCACTTTTTTCATAGTAGTACACTTTTTAGCTGAGCTAAATATTACACTGCTAACCTTCCTTATAGCTAAATGTAGCCACGAGTCACAGTTATTTGCAATGCCACATAAGCAGAAATAATATGAAGCAACTTCCAGGATTCTTCCTCCATTGACAACTTTGCCTTCTCTACTTCAAATCCTCGTCCATCCTTGTGTCTGGAATACAGATGTCACAATATTGAAACATAAAGGTAAAGGCAACATACTCAATATGGCAGAGTGATAGACTGGAAGGAACTGGGGTCTCAAATGCATATCATGGATCAGAGATGCCATGACAGTTCTGTGCTCTTTGTAACCTGAACTTTCATATGAGAGAGCAATAACCTATCTCATAAAGCCACTGTTACTTTTAGTTTTATGCTCCTCATAACTGAACATAACCCTAACTGATAGCTATTGTGAATATTTAGTTATGGTAACCACATTCATTTCTAGGGCTGCCATAAAAACTACCACAGACTGTGTGGCTTAAACAATAAAAATTTACTTTCTCACAGCTCTGGAGTCTGGAAGTATAAGATCAAGGTGTGAGAAAGTTTGGTTTCTTCTGAGGCCTTTCCTTAGCTTGCAGATGGTGGCCTTCTTGCTTTGTCTTCACATGGTATTTTCTTTGTGTATCCACATCTGTGATGTCTCTGTGTGTTCAAATTCCCTCTTCCTATAAGGACACCAGTCAGATTGGATTAGGGTTCACTCTAATGGCATCATTTTAATGTAGTCACATTTTTGAAGGTCCTACCTCCAAATACAGTCACATTCTGAAGTACTGGGGCCTAGAACTTCACCATATGAAGTGTGAGAAGACACCATTTAATCCATAACACTAACTAATTTGTTGGCAAGATGATGATCTCTACAAAGGCAAGAGCTACATCTTCTTCATTTTTTATTGGCAAGTGGCTAGCCCACTGGCAGGCTGAGGAGAAGCAATCACTCAATGACAATTTCTTTTGAGGACTAAATCCATTTTCCTGAATGTTTAGACTGAAATGACTTGCCAGTTTAGTTAAATGGCCACGATGATGAGTACAAAGACATAGCCTTAAAATTTCATCCCTAAAACAATAAATTTGGATATTTCAGAATATCTAAACCAGGAAAAAATAAGAGAAGGCAACACTGAAAAAAGCCAAACCTTAGGAAGATATTAATAATTAAACATCTCCAGAGACTCAATGTTTAGACTGTATTTACTAGGGAGAACATGATGGAAATATTCAATAGAAAGTATTGCTATCATGATGAAATTAGTTGAGCGCATCCCAGTTGGGTTTCTTATGAAAGCATCCATCTCTGTCTCAACAATTCCACATAAAATTACATAACCTATACCAGAAATCATGTGAATTGCAGCCACAGTGAGCACTGTGTCAGGGTTAGCTACCACCAGACCACAAGAGCTTATTGTTATATTTTCAAATGTTTTTCAAGCTGGTAATTAAACCATTGGTAGCTTTAAACCAATGGTAGTGGCTGTATTTCTACCATGAAAATCTGGAAGTGCTACAAATCAGGGCTTTGGGGAGCAGCAGTTTTTAAACATTTACCAGCACACCATACTGGCCATAATCCAGATGAGCTCCTTAAAAGCAAAGCCTCCCCACATAGCTAACAGTTGTAAAGCCTATCCATTGAAGGAGAGATATAAATGGCAATGGTAAGAAGAGGGGTGACTCAAAAGAACGTGGTTTCTCTAAACCTTACCCTCGCTCCCCACCCACAGTGTTTAGAGCTAGCTGTCCTAGCTCAGCAGAGGGTGCTTAAGTTGATTTTCATTGAATCTCATTATGCTATTTTGAAATTCTTCTCCCTCACATCTCTATCACCAGATGTTCTATCTGAGAAAATGACCCTGTTACTCTGAAAATTTGTCTGGTCTATTCTCTTTGACTGTAAGTGTGGAAAAGTATACAATTTGTATGACTACTATTGACTTTTATAGTATCTGTCCAACTTTTATTGTTGAACGAGATGAAGTATATTCTTTTTAATTTTCTCATTAAACAGTTCTATAGTATATTTATACTTTCAAAGTGTCCCCAAGCCACTATTTTGATTATATTTTACAACAATTTTGGGAGAGGCGTGGCATTATGGTGCTATTTCAGAGGATCAATCTCCAGAAAGTCCAGAAGTTTTCTCCAACTTATGCACTAATATTGGAGCTTATAGTGGATCATAGAATCTCTAAATTGGCCTTTAAAAATTTTTTTAATTTTATATTGGAGTATAGTTGATTAACAGTTTTGTATTAGTTTCAGGTGTACAGCAAGGTGATTCAGTTATACATATACATGTATCTATTCTTGTTCAAATTCTTTTCCCATTTAGATTTTTAAAGAATAAAGAGCAGAGTTCCCTGCTGCTATACAGTAGGTCCTTGTTAGTTATCTATTTTAAATATAGCAGTGTGTACATGTCAATCCCAAACTCCCAATCAGCCCCTCCCCCCACCCATCCCCCCCGGTAACCATTAGTTCCTTCTCTAAGTGTGTGAGTCTGTTTCTGTTTTGTAAATAAGTTCATTTTATCATTTTTTTAAAGATTCTGCTTATAAGTGATATCATATGATATTTGTGTTTCTCTGTCTGACTTACTTCACTTAGTATGATAATCTCCAGGTCCATCCATGTTGCGGCAAATGACATTATTTCATTCCTTTTAATGGCTGAATAATATTCCATTATATATGTGTACCACATACCCATTCATCTGTTGGTGAACATTTAGGTTGCTTCTATGTCTTGGCTTTTGCAAACAGCACTGCAATGAACATTGGGGTGCATGTATCCTTTCAAACCATGTTTTTCTCTGGATATATGCCCAGGAGTTGGATTGCTGGATCATCTGTTAGCTCTATTTTTAGTTTTTTAAGGAACCTTCATACTGTTCTCCATAGTGGCTGTACCAATTTACATTCCCACCAACAGTGTAAGAGGGTTAAATTGGTCTTTGTGGACTATTAGTGTCCCTTTTATACTTTATGTGTATCTCTCTGATGCAAGCTCCTATAAAGCAAGTTTTTATCCTCATTCCTACAAGCACACACACATACACACACACTCACACTCACACAGACTTTTAGAGAATTGAGGTTTATCATTAGCCACAACAGCAGCACTTTCAATGTATTAATAATCTACTATGTATTGAGGCACTATTCAAGGTAATGTCACAAGGTAATTTTCCCAGTGATCCAATTAGGTAGATAAAATTATGACCATTTTTCAGATGAGGAAACTGAGACCCACAAAGTTAAATAATTTACCAAAGTAAGTGGCATTGCCTAATGGGAAAATAATAAAGAAATTAATTTTTCCATTCTCTGAAATTAAACCTTATGGTTAACATAAAATGTAGTTGTCCATAGAGCTGCATATACATGATCTCATTTAATACTCACTATAATATACGAGACTATTACTACACCCTTTTGAAAGTGGTGGGAACAAGATCCAAGAAATTAAGCTTAATTGCTTAAGGTTACACAATTAGTATGTAGCAGAGCTAGGATTCAAACCAAGATCATCAGATTTTCAAACCGGGGTCCTTACCACTTTAACTCATAGAGACCAGGTAAATAACCAGCTTTTTATCTGCTTCATTCCTCTCTACTACCCAGACTGCTTAATGACTATATTTCTTTTTGTCCCCTCTCTTTTTTGCTTCACTCTTTCTTGCTCCTCACCAGCATTAGGTATTTCTTTTGCACTATTTCCATTAGCAGTATTGATTTCCTGGTCACATATGGTACTTGGCTATTCTGAATATTACATGTTGATAAAACATATTGAAAAATGGGCTACATATGTTTTGGGGACTCAGTGGAACAGTGATAGTATATTATTAGAGTTGGCACTCTGGAGAAAGAGATTCAGCCATTGTTTAGACAAAAATAAGAAATGAATGTAGTATCATCTTAACTAGCAAGTTCAGTATTAAAATCACTGCACAGAGGAGATAGCTTTACTTATGTCATATCCAAAAATCTAATAATCAATAAAAATTTACTGAATACCTACTGAATTACCTACTATGGTAATTTACTAATTTTTTTTTAGTAATTGTAATTTCTTATGGTAATTTACTAAAAATTTACTGAATACCTACTATGGTACTAAGTACAAGGTTTATTATAAAGAATTATAAGAATCTTCATTCCATCTGTTGACATTTATTAGGCTTCAACTATGTGCCAGGCAATGTTTCAGGTACTAGGAATACAAAAGTGAACATGTCCAGCACAGGACCTGCCTCATGAAGCTTACATTCTGGTGGAGGCGAGGGAAAGAACAAATCAAGTAAATAGAAAATAAAGTTATTGAAAATTATAAGTACCATGAAATAAACAAACAAGGATCCCATATAAAGAATGGCAGGAAGGAATGGGACTCACTCTACATTGGATGATTAATGAAGAACTCTCTAAAGCTTATTAAAACACATATATTATACTTAAGTGGCTTATATATTAATTGTCGGCAGAGCATACAATAGGAGCAAGAATGATATTTCCTTCAGAAGCTTAATGTATTGAAACCTGGAAACTATGTATAAGAGACCACAAAAACAACTGCATGTATCAAGAAGTAATACATAGTAATAATATTTAATAAGAATGTATATGAAATCCATGTATGTATGTGTGTATTTACACACACATATATATATTACTTTTTGAATAGAGAATAGTTAAACCAGCATGATCATTAATTAAGTCATGATATTATATATTTTGGAAACATCACAATATTATAAATTTGGGGAAAACAATAATGTAATTATAATGCAGTAAGCTTTTTTGTGGTGGTCATCTGGAAACTGTGATTTTTCAATTAATTTCAGCAAAGTCCAAGTTAACTCATTTTTCTTCAGTATTACCCAGGAGATACTCTTCAAATATAAGAAAATAGAAAGATGATTCTTATCAATCCAACCAAATTTCAGTTGATTTCTTTTAAATACTAGAAGTTTATTTTGTCTCTACAAGCTTTTACCAAAAATATTGGAAAAGACCGAAATTATTCCTAGTCTTAAAAACACTGTTTTCTCAAATTCGAAGATGATCATTTTCTAGTTGTTTGATTTTTAGAAGTGAAAATTGAACTATGAATTGCTCAGAGTCCTCTTTTATTTTCTCACAGTGAAATGTAGCTGTGGCATTTGCTATTAGAAATATCTTACTGGAATTGGGCTCAGGAGATAATTTAACTTGGAAGCAGCCATTAGAAAGGCTTTTGTCACTCTCTATTTTTCATCTATTCTGGTTGTTTTTTAGAGATGTTTCAGTGAGCTGACTATGAAACAGTACCTTCTTGGGTTGGGAGGCTAGGTCTGTCTTACTCTAAAGTTTCAAGGTTACTGTGCCATACACATAAAAGCAGGAACAGAGTGATAATTGAACTAATAAGAACCATGATCAAACAATGTTTTAAAATAAATATATAATTAAAACCATTGACCCACAAAAAATGTGCAACTGAACACATAAAATATGCATATTCATTCCAGACAGTAACAAAACAACGTCATAAACAACTGCACAAAAATAATAATAAACATACCAAATAAAAGAAAAATAGATACCCTCTAGGTATCTTAAGACAATAAATGCAGTCTGAGGTCATTTTGTAATATGACAGGAAGAGTTCAGATCCCTTTGGGCATTTCTTACCCAAGGAATTCTCTACTAGTCTAGTGGTTACTAATATATTTCTGTTGTGATGTCATTCACTACTGAATTATTCTACCTGGATTATACTTTTTTGATGATTATGGTACCAGATTGGTGGTTCATAGCCAAGGGGGAATATTAATAAGGAAACAGTACCCAGCATTCTTTTTATGACCAATCAGGTGATGTGATTTATTTATGAGGGTAAAATATGGCAAAGAAAAATGGAGAAGCAGTTGCCAGAGGTCCTCAAAATTTTGGCTAATGACATAGAATCAAGCAAACTTGCCCAGTCTGCTCTGTGGAAAGTTAACTCAGTCAATTTTGTAATCTCATGAGATCTCCATGCACCCATTAGGCAATTTCAAAATATCAACTCCTGTGTTCAAATATCCCCAGTAAGGGAAGAAAATATAAGGGTGAGCATCAGGAACTCCCTGACTTAGCTGAAGTTTGACATGTTTCCTGGAAATGAAGAGACTCAGTAGTCAACCTGAAGAGACTACTTAAACCTCTTGTTCCTCTTTGCTGTTGCTTTAGCTAAAATCAGAATGGTGTGTGATAGGATATGCACAGGTATTTTCTGAAGGGGGTCTGCCCAAAACTAGGTAAAGACTATATTGCCAGACAAGTGTGACTAGTGAAGCAAGCATTTACTTATTTTTTTGCATGGATAGCTCCTGCTGTTGAATGGATGACAGAGTGGATATCTCCTATTTACATGGTCTGTGGGCAGTACTTTAACTTAAAGCTGTGTATGTCTTAACTATTGAAAGTTGTTTTTCCCACTGAGCAAAGCCCTTCAAGCTTGGTGGTCAACATTTTAAATAATATTAATAATGTCAACATGAACAATAGCTATCTTTATTGAGTACTTACAATGTATCTCTCATAGTGCTGAATGCTCTACATACATTATTTCTTGAGTTAATCCACCTGAAGCTCTAAACCAGTGCTACTCAAAATGTAGTCTTTGAAGCAGTGCCAGTAAGTGAACTGTTTGTTATCAGTCCACAATGAAATAAGCATAGAAACTGAGTTTAAAAACTTCTATAACAACATTGACATTGTCACTATATCAAAGAAAGTGCTTATCTCCTTGAACAGGAGGGTACTGATAAACTCAGTTGTTGTTGAACTCATGTGAAGAGTTGCATTTGATGCAACCTGTGTTGCAGTCATGTTCAGTAGGACCACATTGCAACGTGTGAAATTTTAAGATCAGTTTATAAACTAAAACCCAAACATGTATAAAATACAAAATCCATTTCCTTCATCAAAAGATAATTTAACTATAATTTTACAGGTTAAAGTTTTGGAACTGGCTGTCAATGAACACTTGAAGATAAATTCTGAAGTAACAGTATCATTCATTTCATTTTGAGTAAAAGGTAAAAAATGAATAACTTGAGCTTTCTGAAATTGCTTTAAAATCTCTTTTATTCTTGTCAACATACTTATGTGAGATGTATTTCTCTATTCTAAGTGTTATTAAAACAAAGCATAGAAAGAGTTATACATACAATCATTCCTTGCAAGTATCATTGTCATTGATCCAGTCTAGATTATGTAAATTAATTATCAAGAAGCGGACTCATTTGTCACATTAAAAACTTTTGGTGTTGATATATATGGTGTCTTTCAAAGTGTGCATATAGACATCTGATACGGGGACTCCCTATTTCATTCATGTAACTATTAATTGTCTATACTTATACTTTCAATGAATAACATACAGTTTTTATAATTATTTTTTTCTTATTATGTCTGTTATTGTTATATTTACTAAAATGTACTTTCATGTTTGTTGAATCTAATAAAAATGTGGGTTTATATTTTTGTATTGAATTCAGTTTTATTGTATTTTCTAAAAGTATTAGTCACTGATGAATTAAATTAATTTTTTAAAATATCTGATCCTTCATCATGGAGAGTTTGACAAGTACTGTACTCCACTAAATTCAATGCATAATAGGAAATTCTCAGTAATAGGAAAAATGATGATGATGGTCATGATGTCATCTCCTATTTAACTGTAATGTAGGCCCAGTGAGAATGTAATCATCATTATCCTCATATTTCAGATAGGAAAACTTAGATTCAGGGAAGTTAAATAACTGGTTCACTGTGACATAACTATTAAGTGATAAAGCCAAGAATCTGTCTGATTTTCAAAGCCCATTTTCTCAGCCACTATCACTATATTGCCTTCCCTTTATACACAGATAGTAATGCCAAACTTACTGAAAATTTGCAATTATGAAAGTACAGGCCAAAGAAACTTTTTCCTCCTAAACCACTGGAGAGTAAGTTGCCAACATGATGCCCCATCAACCCTAAATATTTCATTGTGTGTTTTCTATCATAAAAGGCATTCTCCTGCATAATCACAACACAACCATCAAAATCAGAAAATTTGCATTGCTACATCACTAGTATCTATTTTTCAGACCACCAGTCAAGTCTCCACGATTGTCCCAATAATGTTTTTTATAACAAGGATCCAACTCACAATAGTGTGTTGCCTTTGATTGCCATACCACTTTAATTTCCTTCACTGGAACAGTTCCTCAAACTTTCCTTTGCTTTCACCACCTTTATAACTTTCAAGATTATAGGCCAGTTATTTTGTTGGCTATACCTCAGTTTGGGTTTGTCTGATGTGGTCTCATGAAAAATTCAGGTTATACACCTTTGACAGGATTATCACAGAAGTGAAGCTGCATTCTTCTCATTGCACCTTATCATGTGGTGCACAATTTCAATCTGTCTCATTACAGATGGTGTTCACATTGATCATTCAATTAGGGTGGTGCCTGTAGGGCTTCTCCATTGTAGTTACTCTTTTTTATTTTTGTAATTAATAATTATTTTGTGAGAGACACTTTGAATATATGTAAATATCAGGGTCTTCATCACACTTTCAATTTATTTATTTCATCAACATTTATTAGTATAGATTCATTGTTCCTTAATTTATTCAATGGATTATAATCCATTATTATCATTATTTATTCTTATGCTGAAATTGTTCCTGACTTAAGCAGTGGGAATACTACTGAATCTACCTCCAGTATCCTTTTGACATGTCCCCACCATGTCCCATCATTATTTGAGAATTCCCTGGCTTTCTGATGAACAAGGTGTTCCATCTTTATCTTATACTTTCTTTGCCCCAGTCTTGGAATCAGCCATTTCCCCAAAAAGTTCTGGCTCCTTTTAAGGAAGAATTATGTTAAAAGAAGTGATGTTCTGGTCAATGGTTGTACTCATTAATCTCAGATTGTCACTGCTCCCAGACCCTTCAGTGGACAGAATATAAACACATGTACACACACATATGCAAGTGCAAAAACATACACAAACACACACATCTATATTTCATATTTCTGTGTATATTAAAACCATGAATTCATTCTGAGAACTCCAATTCCAATCCAATTACACAGTGTTCATTTTAGCCTTCTCCCTTTCCATATTTGTAACTCCCTTCTCCAAGAGGAAGAACCTGGTTCTCATTATCCTTAATATAATTACTTATTTGGTCATTACCCCTGTATGTGACCAATACCCCATTACAATTGCTACACCTTCCCACATTCAGTTGCTCTCATCACCCCAAATGAATTCCAATCTCACCTCATTTGAACTCTGTGCTGGACTGCTACTGCTGTTTCATATGTGGACAACTTCCTCATTCCAACCATGCTTGGACACCATGCACTAAGCCAACAATGATGTGTGGATTTCAAATTTACCCCAGTCAGCCTATGCCATCCCACCGTGTTGTCCATCTGAGAGGTTGCTCTTCTCAGCCTGACTTACCTCTGACACCACATTCTACCCACTCCTCCCTGGGGATGCCCTCTTCACCCTGCTCAGGTTCTAACATACCACACATCCCTCCTATGCAGAAGTCTTACCCTTCTAGGCTCCCAGGTCTTTCTCTTCAACAATATTGCTGTCCCCCACCTAGTGGATTCAGGACTGAATTTTTCAAGAAGAAGGAAAGGAAAGAGAAAGAAATGGAAGGGAAATGCAATGTATGGGTAGATAAAGGGAAAGGAAAAGGAAAAAGAAGGCTGGGATATTCTAATTTTAAAATGATTAAATTTATTTTGATCTAGCATAAGCATATGTGCTTCCATTATCACATTTTTGCACTTTACAACCATAATGCTTCATTATGGGAAATTTTCTGAAGAGAGTTTTTTTTGAAAACTCCTCTATTCCCTCAACCCTCTAAACACCACACACCACCCAAAATGCCCCACATGAACATATCTTCATTTTCATTAAAATCATTAATATAAAGGTCAAGCTTTCTATGTAGATCACCAAAAGTCTGGCAACAGCAGCAATGTGCTGAATGGTCAATTGATTGTCTCTAATCCCCTCTTTGGAAAATGGAATGATAAAGTGGTTAAGTTATAAAACTAGGCAGACACGGAAGTGGGAAAGGTAAGCTGGGACGAAGTGAGAGAGTGGCATGGACATATATACACTACCAAATGTATAATAGATAGCTAGTGTGAAGCAGCCACATAGCACAGGGAGATCAGCTCCATGCTTTGTGCCCACCTAGAGGGGTGGGATAGGGAGGGTGAGAGGGAGACGCAAGAGGGAGAAGATATGGGGATATAGGTATACATATAGCTGATTCACTTTGTTATACAGTAGAAACTAACACACCATTGTTAAGCAATTATACTCCAATAAAGATGTCAAAAGTAATAAAATAAAAGTAGGCAGAGTACATGTGTCAGAATGTATTCTTTTCTGCAGTTCAAGTTGTTGAAATAGTTTTGATAAGAAATAAATTTATTTCCCATTGACTTCAAATCCATCGGTGGCAATCACTGCATAGCGGTACACATTGATACACCAGGTCTAGAAACAATTTGATCTTAATTGTCTCTAGTAAGTAGAAATAACTAACTATAGGGGTAGTTACAGCTCAATCATCAGCTGCATCAACAATAGGATATATTTCAAACATATTCATCTTCACTTTGACCTATAAAATCTAATATTTTATAGAATTTCCACCATTTATTTCTTCTGCCTCAGATTCTCTCATAACTATCTTGCCTGTATCCAAAGCCAGACTGTCCTTCCAATCCTGAACTCCTCACATCAATTGGTATAAACTGAACAGAAGAACCTCCATTTCTGGAGTGAGCCGCCATTGCGTATTGAGGTTGTGGAACCTGGACTCAGTTCTGGTTCTGTCACTTATTAGCTGTCTGAACTGAAAACCATAGCCTCTCTGTCTTCTTGTAAAGGGGTGAAAGAGAGACAAGACTTATGACTCTCCAAGGTTTACCTCAGCTTTCCAGTTTTAAGACCTTTGAAATTATAATAGAGTCGCCATGATGAAGAAAGATCACTGGCTCCGAAATCACCTTTTTAAGATCTGATCTTCTGATCATGTCCCCTGACCCTTAATACATTCACCTCCTTTACTCTTCATATGCAATTCACCCCTAAGACTTGGCAGTTTTACTACCTAAATATCTTTCAAAGATGTGCACTAACTTTCCTCTAGCCTAGTCCAAACCACTATTATTTTTTGCCTAAACAAATACAACTGCTTCCTCAGTATTGTACATTAATCTACCTTCATCCCATATCTTCAATATACAGCCAGGGTAATCATTTCGAAATGCAAATGTAATCATGTTGTCTCAACCCATTTGTGCTTATAACTCTCCATTTGTTATCTATTGCGATTAGGATACAAACTAATTCATTAATGTAACCAGTCTATAAACCCTTTACGGGCCAGCCTGGAACAATATACTTCTTCATTCTAAGGCTTCTTATTCTACTTATTCTACTACCTCTTATTCTAAGACCACCTTCTCTCCATCAGTACACCCAGTGTTCCCTTGCAACGCACTGTAGTTTAGCCACACTGATCTTATGGATTTTTCATACTCACCATTCTTTCTCCCAACTTAATATCTTTGCACATACTATTATCTCCATGGACTGTCTGTCTCTTCTTTCATATCCAATTAATGTTGACTCAAAGTATGAATTCATCTTAAGCACTACTTGCTAAGGGAAGCCCTCCCTAACCACCTAGAGTAATTCAAATCTCTATATTATGGAATCTTATTGACCATATGCCTCTCCTTTATAACACTTTTCTCATTTGTAATTTTACATATATTTCATAGGGTATTTGATAAATGTATGTCTTCCACACTAGTCAAAAAGAATAGTTCACTACTGCATCCCCACACCTAACATAGTGCCTGCCACGTAATCAGTTCTTGAGTCAAGTAGCCTGGATTATAGTCCTAGATCGTATCTATTTTGCTATGTGATCGTTCATTTTTCAAGGAGTATAACCCCTTTATTCTTCAATCTTCTCATCTTTAAAAGTAATAAAATCTATATCAGGGGGTTGTTTCTGACAGCTAAGTAAGATATAGTCATACAGGAGATGCAATGATTTATTTTTGAAATTACAATATACAGCTCATATCTGTGAAGTGAATGAATAAAATTCATGAAACTAGTACACTGTATATGTTGTGGTTATAGTAACACCTCCAAAAATGTGTAGATGGTAGATACTAATGACTTCCTATCTTTGGTTAAATACCCTGTTTCCTAAGAGTTTGTGGCTATATTTTCCAATGGAAAGAAAAATTAGCCTTGTCAATGACCTTAAAACCCTTTATTTATAGCCCATACATCTCTTCCCACAGCCTTCTTCCCTCTTGTGTCTATGAAATAATTGTCACATTTTAGTAGGAACTTTCAGGGTTGATGAATTAGCCCTGATAATTGATAACTTCAGAGATGGGTCCATAACCAGAGATGGCCTTTGATTGGCTCATACTGTTATAGGAGAAAGGAAGAGGCACCTGGACCATATTGTTAAAGAGCTAGAGTGAGAGGAAGAGAGAAGAGATTTTAAGTTTAAAACTTGCTACATTTTCCTTTTACAAGAGATTTAGCTTTTACCACAAAAAGATATTGACTGTAACTAAGATTTATACCATGAAGCTATTGTGTCAGGAAGGAAGAAGTAAGGCAGTAGCTATATATGTCTTGCTGACCATGGGATTCTTGGTGTCTAACACAATGCCTAGCACACAGTGGGCCCTCAGTAACTATTTTTTGTAGGAATGAATGACTTGAATAATGAAAAACTAAATGAATAAATGAAACAACATGGGAAAATGAAACAAGAAGCAAAGAACAAATACTTTACTAGTCATCAGAGACCACTTATTCCAACTCAGAGGGTTAGTTCTTGTTTTCAGACTCCACTTAATCTTTTATAATGTGCTCAAGGCATAAAGGTACTTTAATATCAGTTACCTCCAGATTTTCCTGTGCATGAGGTCAAAAGGTCTCTTTCGCTAATAGATGTAGCTAAGACCAATGAATGTCAATAAAAACTAGTGCCAAATTTTAGTTAGCCTTCAAATTCCATTTCAAAGTGTATTTGCACTTGCTTCTTTTTTGGCCCCAAGGGTGTCATCCACCCATCATTGAGCCACTCCTATTTAACATTTCCTCACTGTTTTGGTGACCTAGCACCAGACAATTGAGGTAGAATATAAATCTGGAAGATTCTCATAGGACCTTTAACTTGTTTAGATGAGTCCAGAAGAGAAGGAATTGAGAAATACACCCATGATCAGTGTAGTTGGAGAGAAGGTCAGAAATTTCATTTTACCCTCATGGGGCTGATTGCAATTGAAACAATTATTGTTCAGTGTTTTTTTCCATTAAACAAAAAACGAAGATCCAAAGTATTTTTACATGTGCTGCTATATACTACAGTATGTACAGCCATAAGATATCATACATATTTTCAAGTAATTTGTACATATATACACATATATGATACATATATATATATATACATATGGTTATTTACATGATGTACATAAACGTATGTATCGTTTCAATGTACGATTTGGGCCACTCTTTTACTTGGAAAGAAATGGAAAGATAATATTAACTAAACAATAATCATGGTTAATGTGCTTGTTTGATGTTTTGTTTTGCTTTTGCTTGATTTAAAACTCTTGACTAGCTTCCCTTAGAAAAAAACCTGGTTAAATATGCAGTTTGGTTCTTCACACAGAGAGATGAAGTTCTGAAAATCTAACTCCCGTGTGCTTTGAAATTAAAATAATGAAAAGGGAGGAAAGGTTTGTCTAACAGGAGGACAGCCAAACACAACTATACAGTCTGAGCTTCAAACAGTTCCTACTTGAAGAGTCACAGAGCTGTTGAGAGTAAAGAAAGAAAGAGAATCCATGTTCCTTTTTCATATAGCACCATGAAGGGCAACATTCAGCTCTGTTTTTAATGCCAAGCAGTCACGTTATAAAAAGGAACATTATTTTAGAGTACTTGAAATGACTTATAAAAAGCCTTTCAAAAGATTAAGATGCTGGTGGTGCTATGCAAATGTCTCACTTGAAATTTTAAAAATAAATGTTTACTTTGCTTTCCATTTAGAGAAAAAATACAATGCCTCCCCTATATCGAGAGTGCTATCTATTTAAACATTTGCTGAATGGTTAAAATGGTTTACCTATCCACCTTTTATCCTAGACTGTATGTATGACATAGATATAACTTTACAATGGAATCATTCTGCTCTTCATTTTATTATTGATAGTATTCTTAAATTGTTGTCCTCCTCTTATTGCCTCCTTCACTCCATCAACCAAAAACCTAAGGATCTATGTCGCCTTTACTATACATATTATATATCTAGGAACTGATCTATCCTAATATGTTACAGTCTTACACTCTATATTTTATGTTTCTGGTAATATGGTGGACTATATGTGCAGAGAAATGCTTCCTGGCACAGAACATTGTACTTACCTCACATGCTACAAACATAATCTATAAGTTTCTGGCAATAGAGTATACTAGATGAGCAGAAAATACCCCTTCACACAGAATAACTTAAAGTGCTACACAAAATATCTTTAAATATCCCTTTTAAAACACTTGTGATAAAATAAGAGAATCAATGGAGGAGATAGAAGTGACAAGAAAATGTAATAACAGAGGTGGTCTCTGGCAATCATGTTTGCATTATGTGCCATTGCTCTCCCTGCACTGGGTTGCTGCTGTTTGGCAAGGAGCAGACTCACTAGCCAAGCTGAGCTGATCAATTGTTTTCTTCTGGAAATTTAAATCTAGGATTCAGAAATTGCAAGTCAATCTTTTCATATGGCTCTAAATTTGAGAGTTGTAGGGCAACCATATTTTGCCACATGGGCATAGAAGCAAAGAAAGTTAGTCTTCAGTATAAGTTAAAAATGAAGCAGATAAAGAGAATCAAGCAATAGACAGTACTCGCTGGGTTTATGGCAGCTTTCTATATCCTGATTCTAGTCCCTTTTTGAGGTCCAGATGTGCTTCTACCTGCATTAGCCTGCTATGGCTACTATAACAAAGTACCACAGTGGCTTTAAAAACAGAAATGTATTTTATTAGAGTTCTGGAGGCTAGAAGTCTGAGATCAAAGTGTCAACAGGTTGGTTTCTTTTGAGGCTCTATCCCTGGCTTGTACATAGTCATTTTCTCCCTGTGTATTCAGATGATCTCCCCTGTCTGTTTGTCTGTGTTCAAATTTCATCTTCTTATAAGGAAACCAGTCATAATGTATTAGGGCCAATATTTTTTACCTCATTTAACCTTAATTAACTCTTTAAAATCTCTATCTCCAAATGCAGTCACATTCTGATATACTGAGTATTATAATTTAAACATATGAATCTTGTGGGGGACATGATTCAGCCCATCCCACTGCCCTTGGATTCTATGAGACAAGTTTATATCTTTGCATAAGCCATATAAAGCTTACACACCATGTGGACCAATTTCTATTCAGTGTTGCACGTAAAGAATTGAGAAATCAACACACAAGAAATAATTCAAAGTTATTAAAATACTTACTGTGTCAGGAAATTCCAAGAAGAATTTCCAAAGTTTACACACTACAAAATTCCTTTAAAATCTTCCTCATCCACTTATCTCTTCAAAATCACAGTCATTATAACATCCCAATATCTTTCACTTCTCTCTTGAAATACAGATATATGCATTTGTGTGTTTTCTCATTCTGTTATCACAGTGAAAAAATGCTGACTCTTATGCAATGTAAGGAAAATCATTTTTCCACTCAATTACCTCCCTAACAAGCATTGTTTCTCATTCTTCCCTGTATTTTCTCTATCTGACCTTAAGCTTACCAGTATTACTCAAATTCTGAAGAAAATATTTTATATAAACCTTTATTTTCAAGGGTTGGAATTATTTTGCAGCTATGGCCATAGCCACCATCCTCCAGAGGACCAAACTAAGATTTCTCTCACTGTTCTATCAGGCTAGTCCAATAATATCTGTGCACATGTTATTTGCATATAGTTAGGGCTGCCCTAACTGTAAATAATATGTAGAGCCACCAGAGAACTTCAGGATATTAGGTGACACTTGCTAATAATATCTTGTACCTCTACCTCACCCTACAAAATAAAAAAATCTCCTCTATTGACCCTGGTACAATTTCAACTATCTCTCTCTATTGGCTTTAGTAACTGAAGGGCCCAGATCAAGTGTGAATGTAAGCTCTGGAAAGGAAAACAAATTAGTTTACCTAGTAAAGATAATGGCCTTAAGTGAGTATGACAGTGGACAGCTAAGTTTTAATGGGTGTAAAAGGTTGGAACAGGCAAGAAAGTTTTGGGGTTTGGGAGGCTACCAAAGGATGGTCAAAGTAACTAAAGAATAGAATAAGTGTAGTGAGTGCATGGGAAAGGTATAGGGGGAAACCAAGGATAAAAATGTGTTGAACACAAACTTTACTCACATATCTGTAATTTTTATTTAAACACCATGGTTGAAAGAAATCATCATTATAAAAGTATCAGTCTTGGGCATGGAGGAAAGACATGTGCTCTGTCCTTTAGCTCAAATTCCAAAAGACTAGTTCATAAATAAAACTTTCAAACGTTCAATGTGACTAAAACCACTTGACCCTCTTTATTTTACCTACTCCATGTCTTTCACATATCATCTACTAATCATCCTAATAGTCAAATAGAGATCCCTGAAGCTATAGCCCTTAGCCTGTGTTTGGCACATTATGCTTAGAAATAATACAAACTTGTATTTCCTTTTGTGTTCAAAATACACCCATTTAAAAAACTCATTTGCCTCCTACTGCACTACAATTCAATTTTTGGGTGTGTGTCTCAAGATGGCTGTTTGCCTGGCTATTGGTTGACTCCCCTGACATTTCCCTCTGACTTTGTACATTGCTTTTTAGAACTCTAAATTTTGTTTGCTCCCCTCCAAAGAGATTTCTTAAATGTGTATATGTGATAAACATTGCACTATTCTGGACTGGAAAAACAGAGTCTTGAGGCATTTTTAGAGATCTGTTGCAACCAATTAGCATGATTTATTTATTTCCTGTATATTTTCATTCTCTGTGACATCTTTCATCTAAGGAGCTCAGAGAGCTTTTCAAATATAAACTAACCCTCACAGCACCCCTGGAAGTGTAAAGAGCAAACAAGGGATAGAAGGAAAATCCATCTATACAGTATTCAAAAAAAAATTTCCCTGTTCAATACAGTAGAGAAAGACCAGTCTTGGAACTATTCCATTTAAAGAAAGAACCCTTGAAAATGCAACCTGGGAACAATATCCCCACCAGAATTGGAAACAAGTGTGAACACTCAGAAGTTATAAATAAATTACTTTGTATTTCTCTTTCATAGAAAATCTCTAGAGAGAGAACTATAGCAGATCGCTTCTCAGAGGTGATAAGATTTTAAATGCTCAGATGTGATTGTCAGTGGCAACTTTTCCCTGGACAGGGGAAGATAGAGAAAATGACATTAAAGAGGAATAGGGTTCTGGCAATGGATCAATTTCTACAATTGGTAAGTCTCTGCCATAAGGTATATGGCGATAGTATCAGGAGTGTGGGTATCTGTGTGGGTCAGTACAGAGCAGTCAAGACTGAAGGAGGTAGGTTTAGGACAAATCAAAAGGATGGGACCTAATTTATCTATTTATAGTAATGACTAAACCAGCTCTTGCTTCCTCTTAAGGATTCAGGCCTAGGGGGAGTGGAGGACAGTGATGTAGAAGCCTAGACTACCTCTTTCCAAGCATACTCGAGCTCCTCCTTTTTATCCTATCTTTGAGGAAAGAGAGGAGAGAGAGGGAAAAAAAAGAGCTGCCTGGTTTACAATAGGGATATTAAAATTATAAGTAATGTAAATACCGTGCTTATAACTAACACTTACTGAGTGACTACAATGTACCAAGCACTGTGAAAAACTTTTACATATATAATCTCATTTAATTCTCACAGTAACTTTAAAAGGTAGGTACTATTAATATTCTCACATAACAATGGGGGAAATGCAGATTCTGAAAGCTTAAATAGCTTGTCAAGATTATGAAGCTAGTAAGCTGCAGAGCCAAGATGCTAACCTAGGCCTATCTGATTCCAAAGCCTTTACTTTCAATCCCTGTACCACTGTGTCTTCCTGTATTAGAGACTAAAAAGGGCTTTGGGCATTCTATTATATAACTATAAATGCATTACAGTCTGACTGCAGACTTGGGAGTGGATAGCACTGGAGTTGTATGGGAAGTTCTGAGAGGAAGCTGAAAACCAAACAAAACACAGCAGAAGATTAACCAAATAATCCTTTTCTTTGCCTCCTTGGCCAATTTTGCCAAAGAAAAAAGCGGTTAATGGTAGAAATAAACTAAGCTAAGTGACACTGGACAGTGTCACTGACCTGTGGGTATGGTAAATGAGAGTCCCCAAGCAGCCCCAGAAAACATCTGATTACATATAAAATAATTAACCAGGAGGAATTTCTTTCCTTTGATACCTTTCTTTCTGTATCAAAAATTACACACTTCCATAGCATAACCATGATCTATAAAACTGCTTAAAAAGTGGAAACCTGTTTATTGTACCTCTCCAATCCCTATCTATAGTAACTCGCCACCTTTTGGAATCCATAAACAAATGTACAGTCTCTTCTGCTGCCTCTTGTCCTGCACTACCATGTCCCACCTGTTTGCTTTTTCTGTCAATAATGCCTTCTCTAAATTCTTCCTGACTTCCTCTTTCTATTGAACCTTATTTACATTTTGTTCCATTTCCTTAGAGACCAGAATTTAAAAGGATAAACTAATTTTGTGATAAAGTGTTGATAATTATTTAAGGGCTTAATGCTTGAGATCACATTGGCATTTGAACCTCAATAAGTTATCACTGCTAATATGAAAAGTCCCAGGTAGAGCTAGTGAAGTAGATACTCTGGGTAAAGATCATTGCCAGCGAGCCATCTGAATCACATCTAAGAAACTGGAAGCTTTGATGATATGTAAAGCCAGTCTGATGCACCAGGGAGGTGAAGAGGCTAGTTCACTGTAACAGCTGTCTCATCAGCCCTGGCTGGGGCATGGAAGACACTAACCCCAAGGAAACATTGATTATGAGAAATGAGCCATCCAGGTTGGAGAAACTCTGGCTACAACAGCTCCATTTACATGAGCGATATCTGTCTAAAATCCTTTTTCGTTATTGGAAAAAAATTGGTTGAATAGACCAGTTGTCTTCCCTTGTTTTGTATCGACTCTAGCTCCTTTGGCAGCAAAAAGTAAAAACAAATGAAAATGAATGAAGGTTAAAAAGACAATGGAGATTTAAACCATAAAAAATTATTCTACCCCTGTATACTAATAATGCAAGCCAGCCCATTTTACTGTTATTTGAGACAAAAGAAAAAATTATAGATAAACATACCTAATGTCTCTTGTTTTCTCTACAATAAATAAAAATCAATAATTAAATATGTACTTACCTTCCCCTTTTGTGAGAATCTGAACATGATTGGAACATTGGACCTCACCAATTTAGACATGTCAAGTGGAAAAAAACAACTCTGCTACAAAATTCGGGGGCCACAACAAAGTGATTCTTTAAAATAAAGAACTTTTTGGAACTTCAGTTTCTGTTTTTTCTTACCATCCATTTATTCAACTCATTCCAAATTCTGCTGTCACTTTACACCCCTGCTTAAAATCTTTCAGTGGCTTTGCATGGACCACAGGTTAAATTCAAATTCCTTAACACGATGTCCTAGTCCATTTGGGTTGCTACTACAAAATTCCATAGACTGGAAGACTTGTAAACATACAGAAATTTATTTCTGACAGTTCTGGAGACTAGGAAGTCCTATATTAAGAACCTGCAAATTTGGTGTCTGGGGAGGGCCTGCTTCCTTGTTCGTAGATGGCTGTCTTTTTGCTATGTCCTCACATGGTGGAAGGAACAAGTGAAGACTCTGGAATCTATTTTATTTTATTTATTTATTTTTAATACATTTATTTATTTATTTATTTATTTATTTATTTATTTTTGGCTGCATTGGGTCTTTGTTGCTGCGCACGGGCTTTCTCTAGTTGCGGCGAGCCGGGGCTACGCTTTGTTGCCGTGCACGGGCTTCTCATTGGGAT
The DNA here is from genome assembly GCF_039906515.1 of Pseudorca crassidens. Classification (NCBI taxonomy): domain Eukaryota; kingdom Metazoa; phylum Chordata; class Mammalia; order Artiodactyla; family Delphinidae; genus Pseudorca; species Pseudorca crassidens. The sequence continues at coordinate 46,336,168 of NC_090317.1, read as the reverse complement.
GCCTCTCTTGTTGCAGAGCTTGGGCTCCAGGCGCATGGGCTCAGTAGTTATGGCTCACGGGCTCTAGAGCACAGGCTCAGTAGTTGTGGCACACGGGCTTAGTTGCTCTGCGGCATGTGGGATCTTCCCAGACCAGGGCTCGAACCTGTGTCCCCTGTATTGGCAGGTGGATTCTTAACCACTGCACCACCAGGGAAATCCGGGAATCTATTTTATAAGGGCACTGATCCAATTTATATGGACTCCACACTCATGCCCTAATCACTTCCCAAAAGCCCCACCTCCAGATACAATCACATTAAAATTAGTTTTTAGCATACAGATTTGGGGATGACACAAATATTGTCTATAGCATAAAATTTGCATAGCCTTGTATGATCTTGTAACTAAGCACTTCTCTGCTCTCTGAACACAACTCACTTGGCACTCAACTATCCAGCTCTACTGGATTTCTTTCAGTTCTCCAAATGGCTGTAGTCCTTCTTATCCTGACTTCTCAGATGCATCTGCTTATTTCTAGTAAACAGTTTAAGCCCACCTCATCTCTGCCTTGAATTTTTTCAATGGACCCCCAATTAATCCTTGCCTCTATTTTTCCCATTCCAATTCATTCTCCGGACTGCAGCCATAGTCACTCTCATCCTAACTCGCTTACTGTTATGTCTCTTAAGGCATTCTCCAAAACAACACATATTTCATTATGTCATATTCTTGATTAAGTTTCTTCAGGAGCTAACCATTTTTTTCACGGTAAAAATTCAAACTCCTTAGCATTAAATAGGTCATCCGTGACAAAAGATCTTACCTGCCTTTCCAGCTACATAACTCTCCACCTCTTCATCTGCAATCCATGTTTGAACAACATAGAAGTGCCTACAGATCCCTCTAAATGCTTCAGGTTCTTCCAAAAAGCCTCATTCATAGGAAAACTAGATATCCACTACTGACCTATGATTTCAGAAGTCCAGAAAGACTCTACCTCAAAATATCTTACACCATGCCCCCCTCATGCGTTTTACATAGTTAGCTGAATCTCCACTACTGGAGATTCATTCCTCTCATTTGGTAACACATATGCAACTTATATGGTAAATTCAGCTATAATTAATTATTATGTCTTAGTGTACCTTCATTTATCTGACTGTTTTCCTTTACAAAAACTAGCTTTAACTAATATATTGAGAAAGTGGGGGTTTTAATTAGTATTAATAAGTAATCAATTACATTTTTGTAGAATAAAATAGTATATAATGAACTTTGTATTATCTTATTTAATTCTTGGTTCTATGTGGTAGATATTTCATAAATGGAAGAGCTGAAGCTTTAATAGATTATGTGGAAAGGTAATCATGAGGGAGAGCAGTACAGAAAGAAGAGATGAGAGGTCACCAAAGGATCTCCACTTCAAAGTTTTGTTTAGAACCACTAAGGTTCTTTTTTGTTGACTTCATTGACCCTCTCTCCATTACATTAAACATTTGGATACTGGAAACTTCTTTATGATTGAAATCTTGTAAATGACACGTCTAGCAATTGATTTTCTATTCCTCTGGATATTCTAGTATTCTGAAGATGTTAATAAAGCAAAATTTTCCTTAGGAAAAGCAAAACTATTTACCTGGAACCCGGTTGAAGGGAGATGTCAGGAGTACAATCATACCTACGACATCAAACCTATTATTATGCATTTATTGTGTGCTCAAGTGATAAAAAATTGAGACAAGTGACAAGTCACTAGATTCACCTGCCAAGACTTAGTTCCAAGAATAAAGTGTAAAATGCTTCAATTATTCCCCCCAAATGTAGATCTTTCCCAATTCAACAAATGAAATGTTATTCAGTGAAGGCATAACCACTGCTGAGCTGCATTGAACACAAAGAGGATATGAAATAGATTAATAAAAAGATAGTGGAGATAAATATAAAGAAAAGGACTCCCAGAGAATGTACCTTTTATTAAACATTTTGCTTAAAAGTATTATACAAATAAATTATGAATATAAACTTTTTTCAAAGTTTGGTGAAGATAAACAAGGCCAAATTTTCATTAATGCATTCCCAGATTAACCTTTATATATAACTCACCACAAATAAAATTTTAAAACTCAGAGATTTTAAAACTGAGTAGTTGTGCTGTCCTATAAAATATATTAATGTAATATTTAAAATCTAACTAAAACAAAGCACAGAAAAAAGACCCATAAATATAAACAATTAGATTGAACACACATGGAAAACAAAAATCTGTAAGAATCTGTTCTGAAAGGATAATATCTATCCCAGCAGAAGTTGATAGTTGTGAAGGATTTAAACAAAGAAACACTAAGGGCTTTCAATTCAGTTCACAGATACCTAGTACCAACCTTCCCACTTTTAATTTATTCACTAAAAAAAATTAAGTTCTTATTACTATTACTCCAGTACAGTTCTACATCATAGGTCACAAAGGTGAGTAAAATATAGTCTCTATTTGCAAGAAGCTCACAATTGAGTAAGACACATGAAAGTTACACCAATAATTATGTCACAAAGTGGAAAGAGAAATAATACAGTCAATTATAGAGAGAGCAGAAGAGAGGCAGCTTTATGGGAGGGCCATGAAAGACTGAGTCTACTAATAAGAGTTGCAAAGAAAACATACTTGGAAATGTTCCAAACTCATTGCAGTGCTAGGTTCAAATTAGATGATCACATAAATCCTTGCTGCCTTGAAGATTACTAAATTAAAAGGAGTTGCATAGAGTAAATGTTTGGTGGTTAAGTTGGGAAGGGTTAGAGGTTTGGATTACAGGTAATTGTAGATGCAATACTCACCTGCCACCTGCTTCACCTCTTTCATTTTCTTGCAATAATCTTACTACCTGTAGTCAAGGAATGCTAACTAAACTGATAATCTAACAACTTTCAAGAACTATGGATTCTAAGAGAACCATAATATATTAAAGGAGAGATAGTAAAGTTATATATATTTTTAAATCCCTCTTAATTTGGTCACTAAATTTGCTTTACCAGTGCTGATAAAACTTCTATAAGGCTTAACAAAGATGAATTGTATATTCAGACTAGATTTATGGCTTCTCCCCAGACTAATTTCTCTATGGGAATTTGAACCTGAACCTTTAATCATAAACAAGTAAGGTTGACAATAAAAATTAAAGAAATGAAGGATTTCACAGGTAAATATAATCATTACTGTATTCTTTTAATCCAAATGAAGTTAAGCCAGAAAAAGATGTTGAGACATTAAAAACATTTTTTTGAAAATGCAAGAGAAGGGGAACTCATAACATCGTAGTATTGAATGATGACATATAATAAACATGATCTTCATTAGGTTTTAATCTCAAGTAAAGATTGGTTCTTTCTACCACAGCCCATCCCACAACTTTTGGTGTGCATAGTGAAACACAAACATCCAGGGGCATTTCCCTGTAAGACCTCACTTGATCACTTCACTTCTACTCAGAAGAATATCAGAAGGACCAAAAGACCAGGTTTATAGTGCCGGATCTACATCTTACAAACTGTGTGACCTTATATTAATTATTTACCCTTTCTGAACCCCAATTGTTTTAATTATTCAAAGTCAAGAGTCTTGCCTACATCATAGATTTGTGGACAGCATTAAATGAGATAACCAGTATTAATCTACTTTGAAAACCCAGAGATACTATGCAGAACAGAGGGTAATGGCTTATTTTCATGAAGGCTGTTGGCTGTAGTCTCTGAGAGGTTTGGTTGTGCCCTACAGAGTGAGATGGTGTAAAATAGAATGTGTGGTACATATACAACATACTTAAAGACACAAACAAATAAACAAACACACTCACAAATGCGGTATCACACTGAATTTATTATAATATGGGATAAACTGCTTTCTCCCTATTGGAGTATTCTCTGCTGGTAAAAACTAAAAAATACATTAGCTGTCCAGGGCTGAAAATTTTTAATGTAGTATATGATGGCAATAGTAATGACACCTGCTAACTCATTAGTGCTCATTTAGTATATGGTAATGACAATGCAGTAAATAATATCTCCATAATGGAAGTGCCTTTAAACTCCCCCCATCCCCAGGTCTGCCAGATCTATTCTCCCAGAGCTAAGGATTCAAAGAACGAAAGATCCAAGCCCCTTAAACAATGATCAGATACTGTTAAATGACCTCAAGTTGGGTAAGTTTTCGGATGCTAAGTCTCACAAGAATATTCACCCAGTGGTAAGACATATCTCTTTCAAATTCATTTTCCCAGTGTCCCTACACCATACCATTGCTGCTGAAGCCTGAGAAGTAACTCTAACGTGGTAGAATTCTGGGTTGCAGTATAAACATAGGCAGCTGTTTAACTCCAGGAAACTTCACTTAAGTACCCCTCAGATAACATCACTTGATAATTGTGTACTGTGCATTCACATTTAGACCTGGTCATAATTTGAGTTTATTCACTTTACAAGAGATTACCAATATGTAAAATGGTTATTAGTTCTGCAAATAAAAATTGAGACCGATTACCCAGAATCAAAAATCAGGATCCAGAGTTGGAAAGACAGTGATCTTGACTAGAAACATCTGCTCTTGAAAAATTCACCCTATCTCATCTGGTTTATGCTCTACTTAACTAAGTTGTAACAAAAGCCACTAAAAGATATGAGAAGAATATTATGTGGTGCCTAGGGTTGGGGAAGTACTGATATAATCACTGAGAATTATTTGAGCAATCAGGTAACCCAGGCTGTGCTCCATTGTACCATAACAGCATGTAAAGCTTCAAAGCCCAAAACCTACAAATCAGCCTACAGTGTATATATATATATATATACCCTCAGAGCTCTGTTCAGGTCATAAATGGATCAGAATCAAGACCTTTAAAAACAACTTCCAAATATGGATACTAACATATTTGTGTCATGCATTGTGCCTACAGCCTTCAGTATTATCCAACTAAAGTAGCAATTATTGCTGATTTACCTGCTATTTTCTCATCATTACAGTAGCACAAAGGGACACAGGTGAGGTTCCCATGGGAACCATATGCTGGTATTTCTTGCTTTTCATAAAGTAAAACGCCATCAGAGTTGCAACATCAGCACTTAGCTATTCATCTAAGCAAGTGTAGGTGGATACCACAATGATGTGAAAATGACAAAAACGACCTACCAGCAATTGGACACAAACTCTGTGTTGCTTTTTTATTATGGAAAGGAGATAAATTGAGTCATCTCTACTGTCTCACTTAGGCTGCTTAGGTACCCAGGAATCTGTCAATTTTATAAGGAGACTGGCCAGGTTAAGGGCAGAAACTGCTTGAGTCCTCCAAACATTGTATTACCTAAATATTTCCTTGAAAAACACAAAATGAAACTTTCAAATTAGGGTAATGCTGTATTTATACTCTCAAACTGAAAAAAGACACATGTAAATGCAATGAAATTAAAGAGGAAACTAAAGTTTAGGGACGGTTAATACAAACAAAGGGCCCATCAAACATAAATTGCTTTATGAAGCAGTAATATCTAAAACATTTAGAAAACTTTCACAGTTTATGTTAACCCAGATGGTGAGGCTTTTATTTCTGTCACAGATCTCCTGCTTTATAGAGCCAAACTAACTGATGGCCCAAGGTGTTGCCCCACTGGATCCATTGCCATGTTTACATGGAAGTCACTCTTCCCATGGGCTAGTCCCAACCAATGAAAGCATGGCAAGGGTACAAATAGAGACCCATTACTGAGAGATGGAGGACCCTTCCATTGGGTAACATTAACTCCAGGACTCCTTATATGCCTGGCCAAAACTGTTTTGAACTGTGCTGCAGTCTTTCTACCCAATCTCTTTCTCTTCTTCTCTCTTTCACAAGTGTCTGATCTACATCAAGATCTGAAAGCTCTCTCATTTTCTTATCCAGCTCCTTCCCCTTGACCCTTCAAAGCATTTCCCCCAATAAAACTAGTGTACATCTAATCCCATCTTAGTGTCTTCTCAGAGGACCCTAACAAAAATGGATCCAGGAGAGTTCCAATAAAATAGGCAATAATACGGTGTTTAGAGACTGGCTCACTCACCACCCAGTGGGAAAAGAGAATGCTAACTTGAGTGTTATGTAGGGTGAAAATATCCCCTGGCACAAGCTTAATTGATAAATTTCACTGGTAATGACACGGGGAAATGTTCCAGTGGAGGAGAATGTTTCTGCAGGAACAATGATTCAGGTATTTTAAAGACATGCGAAGAATATGTCTATAAGAGCAATGTAGTAGACTTTTTATTTGGTAAGTTGTATGAATGACCTGAAGAGGGTTAATGAGAAACTGAAAGCTGTTGACAAAGAGTTAAAGGCTAAGTGTTAAAACTACAGAACCTCTTTGGTAGATTAATAGAGGTGTTTATCTCCTGCAGTGGAAGAGCAAACACTGCTGACAAGCAGACACAGGATGTTATAGTCAGAGTCACAGAGCTCCAGAGACATTTAAAAGTTCAGCAAAGGCAGGTCTTTTATGTTTAGGTTAGGACCCTGGGTAGAAAAACCTGGGACCTTAAAATGTAGGGGGATATCTGTATTAGTTCCTTTGAAAATATTTACTCTCCAGACTCCCAAATCCCCAGAACTTGCACTGTTTTCTATATATCCCACTCTTTTCTGTAAAGGCTAGCACTTATTCTGTGCTAGAAAATGCTGTAGAGGACTCTCTCCTGTAAGATTACAGCATCTATCCTCCCCCTCTCCCATTGCTCAGACATTGTTCTCACCTCCTATTCTGGCTGTGAGGTATATACCTAGTGTTAAATTCCAGGATCAGCTGTCTGGGGACATGCTGGGACTGATAAGGGAGAAGAAAAAATAAAAGATTATACTCTAAAGGAGCTTTAAGAATTAGCTAGCTTATACCATCAGGAGTCAGGGAAGTACTCCTGGGATTGGATTTTGAAGGTGCCTAATCAACCAGAATATAAAACTAGATAAGCAGGAATTCATTGACTTAGTGGTATTTTCTGGGGACATGGGATTTAATACTGTTGCAAGAACCCCAAAGGATGTGGCAAACTCATTGCTAATGTGGTTCTTAGAAGCATGGAGAAAGCAAAGGCCTATGCTGAATGATGTGGAAATGACTGTGGTACCGTAGCCTATAATAGAGAAAGAAATACAAAATCTCAGAGATGTGGGCAGGCTGGAATTACTATATTATGAGTGGCCAGAATACTCAGTCAAGGATAGTGTTCTATAGGAGGGTCCAGCCATTCCTACACCATTCACTGAGGTCATCAAGAATGCACTGGTAAAAAAGACACTAGCATCATTAATACTTTCAGTGTTGGCTGTCCTCTGAAGACCAGAGATGATGGTAGGAGAGATAGTCACAGAGCTGTGTTCATTAATATCCATGGGGATAAAAGGGCCCTAAAATAACATAAGACAAGGGACAAGACTTAACTGCCAGAAGCCAGGAGGCCACAGTTAAAATAACTACCACTGGGCTTCCCTGGTGGCGCAGTGGTTGAGAGTCTGCCTGCCAATGCAGGGGACACGGGTTCGAGCCCTGGTCTGGGAGGATCCCACATGCTGCGGAGCAACTGGGCCCATGAGCCACAACTACTGAGCCTGCGAGTCTGGAGCCTGTGCTCCGCAACAAGAGAGGCTACGATAGTGAGAGGCCCGCACACCACGATGAAGAGTGGCCCCCGCTTGCCACAACTGGAGAAGGCCCTCACGCAGAAACGAAGACCCAACACAGCCATAAATAAATAATTAATTAAAAAAAATAACTACCACTAATATAGAGGGGGATCCAACAGGGTTTTACCCATAGGAGTTGTGGAGATAGTTGATGGAACATAGTACCCCTAGCAGCAATATAGATGAACAGCCAACAAGGGTGTTGATCAACATCTATAAGCTGAAAAGACAAAAGTAGATGAACAGGAGGCTAAGGGAGGTTGTCCCAGTAAAAGTTATGATATTTTGCTCAATCTGCAGACATATTTTTGGAACTTTGCTGCAGTGTAAGTCTATTCCTATTTAATTTTCCTTTCTTTCTCCTCTCCTTCATAAGATGTCAGGTGTGCAATGTGGTCTAAAAGTTCACCATGCCATCTCTGGCTCCCTCTCCTTTATCCTCAGGTATTTCCCCCAATAAATCTTTTCATATCTTATCCTGTTTTTGTATCTGTTTCTGAAGGACCTGAACTAACTTATTTCTCAAACACTGACTACAACTTGCTTGTGGCTAAACTGTTGCCACAAAATAACAAAAATGCCATAGTTCTTTGCAGCTCCTCCCATCAACAGACAGAGTCTACTTCCTTACCACTTGAGTCTGAGCTAGCCTTGTGACTTTCTCTGGCCAAATGAGTGTAGCAGAAATAATTTTTTGAGAACTATGAGCCTGAGTTTCAATAAATTTTGCAAGTTTCTTCTTCCATTCTGTTTACCCAACCACTGCTATCACATGAACAAGCCTGAGACCACAGATATCCTTCCCTGTGGAACCACTTTAGGGAGATGGTCTAAGGAAAAACACTGTGGAAAATGTAAAACTCAATCAGATTGCATCACTAGAAACTGGAGGTATAATGCCTTAACCTAATTGAATGTCTCCAACAGGAGAGATTTCAGGCATCATAGCAATATTATGACACTTCTGTCACAGATAAAATACATTAAGGCAGTAAAATTTTGGGAATCCTTCAGCTTGTGGCATGAAGGTGGCTACCTGTCCAAAATGCAAACAGAATCATCTATTATGCCAGCAAAAATTAAATTTAAACTAATAATAATAATAGTAACAATAATTAAAATATGATTCTATTTCCAGCTATGAATTTCAAGAGAAACATTTTGCCAAACAACACATCTAACAAGAAGAACTACAACTATTAAAAGGATAAAATACCAAATCAAAAATTCTTTTATGGCATAGGTTGCTGCTAGTCAACCAGGAACTAAAGGCTTAAAATCCCAGAGAGAAAACTCATCAAGATAAGACCAGTTCTCTGTACACTGCTTTCCTCATAAAGGCATTTGCCACTTTTTCATAAACTAAGAGAGAGTAAGAAGCTGAGCAAATGACAATGGCTAAGAGTCAAAAATGCCAACAGAGACTTTTCATGATCTCATGGGCTGGGGAGAAAAAAATTGGAATCTGGATTTTCCAGAGCAAATTCTATACCATGTTACTGGAGGTTCTGAAGGGAATGAAAGGAAGAATCAGACAGAAGCTATATACGGATGAAATTTTCTAAAGCTTATAAATAACCCACAGATTCAAGAAGCTCATTGAATCCCAAGTAGTAGAAATACAAAGAAAACCACACCTAGTTATATCATAATAAAACTGCTAAGAAGCAATGACAGATTAAAAGGGTAAAAGCAGCCAGAGGTTAGGAGAGGAAGGAAAAACATATTCACAAGAACAAATATTGCTCCTGACAGCTGACTTCTCAACAAACACACTAAATACCTGAATACAAAGCTTGTTCCTAGGACACGAAAAGGCTTGATACATACCAAGTACTGAAATAGGGCTAGTGTCACTGCGACCTAAGAGAGGGTAACTGAAAAGAGAGAAGCAATACGTCTGGAAAAGTAGGCAGGAACTAGATAATGCAAAGGTAGGTCTATAATGTATTGTATTGTATCCTTTGGTATTGTATTCTAAGTGAGCTGTGCAGATATTGGATGGAGGGTGTGGCACGTGGTGGGGAATGTGAAAAGTAAAAGTAGGTAGGAGAGCAGGGCAAAATGCCTTGCTAAAAATAAAACTGGTTTTCCTGTTCTCTGTCTTCTTTACCTTTAAGGCCACTTAGGCTATAGTGAGATTTTAATCTTGATTTTGATCTTGATCTTGATCTAAATGCAATAAGAAATTTTAGCCAAAGCAATTAGAGAAGAAAAAGAAATAAAAAGAATCCAAATTGGAGAAGAAGAAGTAAAGCTGCCACCGTTTACAGATGACAAGATACTGTACATAGAGAATCCTAAAGATGCTACCAGAAACCTACTACAGCTAATCAATGAATTTGGTAAAGTAGTGTGATACAAAATTAATGTACAGAAATCTCTTGCATTCCTATACACTAATGATGAAAAATCTGAAAGTGAAATTGAGAAAACACTCCCATTTACCATTGCAACAAAAAGAATAAAAATATCTAGGAATAAACCTACCTAAAGAGACAAAAGACATATATGCAGAAAATTATAAGACACTGATGAAAGAAATTAAAGATGATACAAACAGATGGAGAGATATACCAAGTTCTTGGATTGCAAGAATCAACATAGTGAAAATGACTCTACTAGCCAAAGCAATCTACAAATTCAACGCAACCCCTATCAAACTACCACTGGTATTTTTCACAGAACTAGAACAAAAAATTTCGCAACTTGTATGGAAACACAAAAGACCCCAAATAGCCAAAAGCAATCCTGAGAAAGAAAAATGGAGCTGGAGGAATCAGGCTCCCTGACTTCAGACTATACTACAAAGCTACAGTAATCAAGACAGTATGGTACTGGCACAAAAACAGAAATATAGATCAATGGAACAAGATAGAAAGCCCAGAGATAAACCCACACACATATGGTCACCTTATCTTTGATAAAGGAGGCAAGAATATAGAGTGGAGAAAAGACAGCCTCTTCAATAAGTGCTGCTGTGAAAACTGGACAGCTATCTGAAAAAGAAAGAAATTAGAACACTCCCTAACACCATACACAAAAATAAACTCAAAATGCATTAAAGACCGAAATGGAAGGCCAGACACTATCAAACTCTTAGAGGAAAACATAGGCAGAACACTCTAGGACATAAATCAGAGCCAGATCCTGTTTGACCCACCTCCTAGAGAAATGGAAATAAAAAGAAAAATAAACAAATGGGACCTAATGAAACTTAAAACCTTTCTCACAACAAAGGAAACCATAAACAAGACAAAAAGAAAACTCTCAGAATGGGAGAAAATATTTGCAAATGATGAAACTGACAAAGGATTAATCTCCAAAATTTACAATCAGGTCATGTAGCTCAATATCATAAAAACAAACACCCCAATCCAGAAATGGGCAGAAAACCTAAACAGACATTTCTCCAAAGAAGATATACAGATTGCCAACAAACACATGAAAGAATGCTCAACATCATTAATCATTAGAGATATGCAAACCAAAACTACAATGAGATATCATTTCACACCGGTCAGAATGGCCATCATCAAAAAATCTACAAACAATAAATGCTGGAGAGGGTGTGGAGAAAAGGGAACCCTCTTGCACTGTTGGTGTGAATGTAAATTGATACAGCCACTATGGAGAACAGTATGGAGGTTCCTTAAAAAACTAAAAATAGAACTACCATATGACCCAGCAATCCCACTACTGGGCATATACCTTGAGAAAACCATAATTCAAAAAGAGTCATGTACCAAAATGTTTATTGCAGTTCTATTTACAATAGCCAGGACATGGAAACAACCTAAGTGTCCATCAAAAGATGAATGGATAAAGAAGATTTGGCACATATATGCAATGGAATATTACTCAGCCATAAAAATAAACGAAATTGTGTTATTTGTATAGAGGTCAATGGACCTAGAGTCTGTTATACAGTGTGAAGTAAGTCAGAAAGAGATAAACAAATACCGTATGCTAATATACGTATATGGAATTTAAAAAAAAGGTTCTGAAGAACTTAGGGGCAAGACGGGAATAAAGACACAGACCTACTAGACAATGGACTTGAGGATATGGGGAGGGGGAAGGGTAAACTGTGTCAAAGTGAGAGAGTGGCATGGGCATATATACACTACCAAACCTAAAATAGATAGCTAGTGGGAAGCAGTCTCATAGCACAGGGAGATCAGCTTGGTGCTTTGTGACCACCTAGAGGTGTGGAATAAGGAGGGTAGGAGGGAATGAGATGCAAGAGGGAAGAGATATGGGGACATATGTATATGCATAACTGATTCACTCTGTTATAAAGCAGAAACTAACACACCATTGTAAAACAATTAAACTCCAATAAAGATGTTAAAAAAAGGAAAAGAAGATTGCCTTCTAGAGGCAAAGAAAAAGAAAAACAGTGAAAAAAGTAAATAAATAAAAGCAATTTGAAATCAAAAAATAAGTAAATAAATGCAATATGAAGCCTTTTCAGAGTTTTAACCGGGTGAATGCTTCTTGTTATGCCCAACAGTTCTTCTCAGGTGTGGTTTCCAAACCCATCCTCATGCTGGTCCCCTTTGTCTGAATACATCTTTATTGATCAATATTCCACATAAAATGTGATACCCAGGGGGAATCGGGGGGAGGGATAAATTGGGAGATTGGAATTGAGATATACACACTACTATATGTAAAATAGATAACTAATAATGACCTAGTGTATAGCACAGGGAACTCTACTCAATACTCTGTAGTGACCTATATTGGAAAATAATTTTTAAAAGTGTGGATATATGTATATGTATAACTGAATCACTTTGCTGTACAGCAGAAACTAACACAACATTGTAAATCAACTATAATCCAATAAAATTATTTCAAATATGTGATACCCAAAACAGAATACTATGCTAAAACTGTAAGCTGACCAACTACAGAGTAGAGTAAGACAATAGATTTCCTTAAAATAGGCATATTATGTCTATCAACACAGGCTGTTTTTATTTGCTTTATTCAGCGTCCCCTCAAAATATTTTTCTTTAATTTCTAATGGCTTGATCTGAATTTTTAGAAAGTACCAAGCAAGATAGAAGAAGCAATAATTTATCAACCCCACATATCATACAGATTTTCCACTAGTCCTCTAAATGTTATCCCTCTGGTGTTCTCTACTCCCACCCTCTACCCAAGCCCCTGCTGTTTCCCTTAGGTTGAGATTTTGAATTTAGACTTTGGTTAGAGAAACTGCAACAGGCTGACCTTGATTCATATGCAGATTCTGTTCCAAGGTTAGAGCTCTGTAAGCAGGATCGTTGCAAAAGCCTCTCTGGAATAAGATTTTTAGGCATGTTTAATTTAAAACACTAAATATTTCATCTATAAAATGTGGATGGAAGAGCTTATGTCTGAGCTTTTAGCTTCATTTTCTTTTCCTGATATTTAAGAGTTGTGAATTTTAAGACCTCCAAGAAGCTGACAGAGGACATACATGTCATGGGAAACTGCAGTGTTGATCCCTCCCTTGAGACTGAAGACTAGTAAGGAAATGCTTATTCCAAAGATGCCAGTAAGAAGAGCTCTATTGTCAATCCCTCTGCCTAAGAGCCTAGACAAAAGTTTGAAACACTGAGTGTATCAAACTTTTTATAAAATTCAGCTTGATGCATAATAGCTGACTATGTAGTATAGGCTAAGCACTGTGCTTGGTTCTAGAAAAACAATGAAAAATAATAAATAAGACACTGTCCTATCCCTTGGAGGTCTCTTAGATGATCAATTCTCATTTTTTGATATTTTTTTCATTGAAAATCTCTCTGTCTCTCTCTCACACACACACAGGTTTGTTTTGTTTTTCTCAACAGCTGTAGCCTCACTCAAAACCTTGCCAAAAATGCTTTATCACCTTGGTTTGAACAGGAATTTCCATTTGTGTGTGCTCCCCAAATACTTCAGTCCCAACAGCACCTTAACACACTGGTGTGAACAATCAACCACATTTCTGCTCTAATAATAACCTTTTAGGAGTGACAGTTTTAGGGCTGATATGTAGGGTACCATGATGGGTTATAAGAAACTGCTAGACATCACCACTGCTTGCAGTGTTTTAATGGATTGGTAGAGCCTTTGCTTTCATTTTTCTTTTCTATATTTTTTTTTCTTTCTGAGCCATGACTTTGAAACCGATAAAACAAAATGCTTCAAGCGTTTGAAATTAACAGTGAGTGAAAAACATTATTGAGTTGATGTGCTCAACCTATATAGTCATGCAGTACTATAAAACTCATTTATTTTACACTACACTGCTTCTGGAATTTTTAACTCTGCTTATCACAGAACAGCCGAATTTATGGTAGCCAGCTGTTTACTCTAAATTTTAACCAGGTAACTGAGCTCCTCAAAAGTGTTTCTGGAGACTGATGTCTTTCAAAGTATCTGAACTTGGTCTCTGGATTTCTGTGCTTCATTGCTTTGTGTTGGTAAGCTCAGGAGGTGGGTGTCTGTCTTACTAAGAAACGATTGTACCCCTTCCATGATATGCACATTGGTGCAGATTTTTATCAACTCTGCATACTGAACATCTTAGACTTTTCCAGTTCTCCAGGAAGAAAAATTGCCTGATTTCATCTTTCATGTGATAGAATTAATACTAAATATTTTGTCTGAGGCCAGGTTGAAGATATAATAATAATAATGCACACTAATTAATTAGTACCTATTATTTGCCAGATACCATTCTAGGTGCTTTATGTGAAAATTCCCATGTTAATCACCAAAAGAACTCTATGAGGTAGGTGGACTCAAGTAGATTATATTTCTTTTCCAAGATATTGGTTGCCAGGGTATGAGGGGTAGGGGAAATAGGGAGAGTTTGATAAAAACTGTACAAACTTTCAGCTATAAGATGAATAAGTTCTGAGGATCTAATGTAAAACATGGTGACTATAGTTGATAACACTGTATTATACAGTTGAAATTTGCAAATAGAGTAGAACTTTAATGTTCTTAGACACACACACAAAAGATAAATATGTAAGAAGCAGTAAAAAATATTAAAGCCATCAATTGCAAAGGTGACATTCATGTCTGCAGTCACTACCCACAGCCCCTATGTGGAAACTAACCTATTTTCATAGAGTCCTGCTGAAATATAGAAAATTATTAACCCAATAACAACTTGAATGTCAACATTTGTTAAAGTGACCTCCTAATGATGCAAAGTTGAGGTTATCAGGAATGGTGAACTAAATAATGAAACATAAAATGGCACCTGAGATAACTAAGATTTGAGAACTTTTCCCAAGTTAATTAGAGAAGCCAAGAACAGCAGATGATTTTCTCTTAAGTAAGGGCTTGTTTGGCCTTCTTATCTGAAGTTAGAACCAACTGTGCTTAAAGCTTTAAATAGTCCTTGATTTTTCATCATATTAGGATAAGGCTCCTGGCTTCATTTGCAGATAAGACATATCTGTCTTCAAGTAGGTCAGTTTCTGAATTTAGACAATAACAGGCTTACATATGTGTTAACTTGTACCTAAAGCCAGCATTACAAGAGTAATTACTTAGACTGAACCAAAGAAATTACACTCAGCTTTGTGCATGAGTGGCTGTTGAATCTTATGATAAAATTTTCAGAAAGAAAAAAATCTATAATTTTTGTTACCAATGTTACCTTCAGGGAGCTCATTAATACCTTAAGACATCAAGGTCATATACCAACTCTGAGGACGTGTTGATTTTTAGGGAAAACAACCTTCTAATTAACATTCATTCACATAAAACCAGCAACTTCATTTGAAACAACTATTATTTTCCAGTACTGTTAGCCTTCGGTATCTGTGGATGCAGAATCCGCGGATATGGAGGGCTGACTGCACTTCCCTATTTTATATGAGGGACTTGAACATCCTTGGATTTGAGTATCCACAGGGGCTGGTGTATCCTGGAACCAATCCCACGTGGATACGCCATGGATGACTCCACTTGATTGTGGCTTGTGGGAATACAGGTGATACAGTTTATAAGGAGGGGGAAGATTGCTACCTTGATAATTATGTTGACAACCAAAAGTCATTGCTTCTATATGAAATAATGGTAAATGTCATATCTCCTTTTAACATGAACTAATGATAGTCTCCTTTTTAATCCCTAGATATCATGTGTCACAAAAGTATCTGGTTAAAGAAAAACCCTTTTGTGAGTAGGAGGGGAAGGAGAAGAACTGTTTTCAAAGTTCTAGCAGCTCCCATCTTAACAAAACATATTATCCATGTACCTCTCAGGGCTTATAGGGTACATGTAAGTTGTGCAGTAATGAAAATTAGGTGAATTGGTCAAGCCACTTGATTTTGAAATAGAAATCATGACGAAATTGTCTCCAATATACCAAGAGTAAAAATATAACAAGTACTGAAAGTCTAATCAAACCAGAGTGGTTCTGTCATTGAGCTGGATGACATAGGCTTATTTATTTTAAAGTAAACAGAATTTTTTAGTGGTCTCAATGCTCTTGTACATTGCCTGTGACTTTCTTAAAAGTAGAGGAGACAAGAATTCACCATTTTCCAAGTGTGCTCATTTTTTCTTGTCCATATTTCCCTCAGACAATAGAGGAGAAGTAAAAAGATTTTCTTTCAAAGTAAAAGAACCAGTATAATCTAATATTGATTGAGTTGTAATTGTATACCAGATTTAAATTTAATCTTCACAACAACCCCATAAGGCAGATACTATTATTATCCATGTTTTACAGATATGGAAATGTAGATAATGAAAATAAATAAGAAAATAGGTAAGGTTAAGTGATGTACTCAAGATCACACAGATGATAAATATCAGAACTGAATTTAAACTCATGTTTGAACTGAATTCAAACATCTCAAAATAAAGAAAAGAAATGAATAAGTATGTTTAGAATGAGGAGAGCACCTGAGTTTAGCATTCTTAGGTCAATTTAAAATGGTTAAAAAAAATTAACATTGATTTTTGCATGGAAAGTTAAGTTGCTCAGGGGGCGTTTATTAACCTGGACTGTTAAGTCAATTTGTACACCTAGTGTCTATCCCAGTGCTTGGAACAGAACAGGTTCTCAAAAAACATTTGTTAAAGGAATGCCTGATTGCATGAATAAATTAATAAATGTCACAGTGATTTTTAAAACCTGATATCTGGGCTCTTACAGGGATATACTTCAAACTCTTGTTCACAGGTTTGAGCAGAATAATGGAAATGGAAACACTAGCAAGGATTTAGAGGAGTCTATAGGTAGGCTATGCAAGTTCTGAAGACACTTAGTCAAGATGTCAAAGATAAATACCAAAAAACAACTATTAAACTCTTGCATGTGAGATGCAGATCAGGAGCTGCTAGATGAACCTGCAGCCTTCTTGCCATATTTCATTTCTGTGGTGGACAGCTGATTCCAGCTTTAGTTTAGAGATGATCTGACCTTCCTAACTTAAACTATTGATTAAGATATTAAGGACAAACCCTTATGTCCAGCTGAGGATAGCATCATTATTTAATAAAACTTCTTTTTTTTTTCTTTTTGATGCGAGGAAAAAGCAGCATAAGCTGAACATTTGCTGCAGGAAGATTTTTTCCTCATTATTCAAAGATAAAATGTGACTAGGATGACGGAGTCAGCTATTCTCTTGCAACACAAGGCAATTTCTTTAAGTAGATCAAAATAGGCAGAAGGTATCCTGCAGCCTTTGCTAGGCACGTAGTCACACCCCTGGCTGAAGGCAGAGTATTTATGTGTAGTAATCCTGCAACCCCCATTTCCTTTTGATCAATCCACAGGGGACACAGATAATTCAGCAAGGTAAAATCAGTCTCTTTTCAATCCCATATAATATCGGTCCTAAATTGATTGCCATGGATACAAATCTAGAGGAAAAAATATTTCTTTTCAAACCAATCTGTCTCTGGATGCCTGCTTCCTTTCTGGAAGTACTGAGTGTCCCTATTCTGGAAAATAGCTTACTCTACTGCTGCCCCCAACCAGCTGAAATAAAAAGGAGATAAATTTCCTTGGACGTGAATTGTTGGAAAATAATTATTGGAAAGCCTTTGTGAAATTAACACAAGAGCTACAGATTTGAAGGCCAAAGCCATTAAACATGC
This sequence comes from Pseudorca crassidens, assembly GCF_039906515.1. Lineage (NCBI taxonomy): Eukaryota > Metazoa > Chordata > Mammalia > Artiodactyla > Delphinidae > Pseudorca > Pseudorca crassidens. The sequence goes on along the minus strand of NC_090317.1, from coordinate 46,318,382 downwards.
TGAAGGTATAAGAGGCTTTTATTAAACACATTGCCACACACACATACAGGGCCAGTCAAGTCTGACCTCCCTGAGCAAAATCATTTCATGTTCTGCTTGCTTTGTCTAGTTTTGTGGTCTCCTATGAAAGAAAAATCATGCAAATCGAGTTTGATTTGGATATTTGGTTTATTGTTAAAGTCCAAAGTATAACACTTTATAACACTTTATAACACTAAAGCTGTTATTGTCTACAGAAATTCACAGGGCTCACCTTCTCAACAACTGAACACTTCCTAACACTTAGGAATGGCATCTAGGCTTCTAGATCCTAAGAAAGGCATTGCATTTCCTAAGTGAATCCATGGAAGTACAGGGTTCAAATTCATCTAGCAGGTTACACTGCTATTGTCCAATCAGCACAAATAAAACAACTCTCAAAGATTTGTCCCTTTTCAGTTTAATTATTTTTCTACCTCAGGTGGACACATTGTCACTGCAGCTCCCTTTATCCCAGTCTGCACCTTGAGCTTGTTACTATTCTAAGTGCCTAAATTCCTCTTCAGATACAGATTTTTCCTAATGTGGAGAAATAGTCTGATAGAAAAAAATCATTGTTTTCTTCTTGTTAAGGCTGGCCTGTAGATGAATTCCCCAATTATGACTTAGAGTAGAGAGTTTCCATAAGAACTCTGCTGAAGTGAAGTCATAATGATCCCATGGATCACTAACCAAATACAAACACACACACACATAAAATATACACATATGAACACAGGAGTGAACACATGCCACAAATCACCATGAAACCTTTGTACATTGAAAGTTCAAACAACCTCTTAGCAGAGCCCAGTCTTCAGATGCACTACAAATATTCTTGCTTCTCCACTTTAATATGACAGCTTTGTTAATATTTATCAAAACAATTTAATTATAATTTTCCCCAAATCATCTTGCCTTATCCTTTTATTTGTTCCAGTAACCCAGTCTTGAAATCTCAAAGTCATACTTTATTCCTCCTTTGCTTCCTTCTATAACCATTCTCCAAGTTGCAGCAATTCTTTCCTTGTGATATCTCCCTGCCCATGACTTCCTTTCCAAGTCAACCACCTCTCTGGAGGTCTTTTACCTCCTGCCTAAACTACAGTAACAATCATTCTGCTTCCAGTTTATCTCCTCTCCAAACCACATTCTGGATTATTAGGTTAACTGTCCTAAAATTGAACTGTGCAAATGTTATTCCCCTCTTCATAAACTTTCAGTGGCTCCAGATGGTCTACAGCATAAAAATCATTAACCTGAGTTAGACTCACTGCAACTACCTCTCTCTACTCTCCTACACTTACCTCTACTCCAGCTAAATCAAGTAAGAAAGAAATTGTCATTTAATTAGCGCTTATGAGTACCAGATATTATGTGAGGCACTTTACACATAGTTCATGTAATCCTCACACCAACTCTATGAAGTGAAAACTATTGTCAGTATTTTGATGAAGAAGACATTGAGACTCAGATAGGTGAAAGTCACAGTACCTACATGGTTAATCTAGGATTTTAACCAGCATCTATCTGCTTGATTCTAATTATCAGTTCTCTTTTCACAGTACCTGCCATCTAATCCTTTCACTTTTTTTTTTCAAAATAGGCCATGAACATTTTACCTCTGCCCTTTTATCCATACTGATTTCCCTGCCAGGAATGCCCTCTTTACCTCCTCCCAACTCTCACTCCAAACACACACTCATCCCATGTGTATTTGATCATTACTTTGAAGTCCAACATATATGAGGTCACACTTGTTCAACTCATGTAGTTTCTAGTATATGCCACTTGGTATTATTATTTATTTTATCATAAATATGTTAGTCTTCTAAATGGATTATACTTTCCTTATGGTCACAGTTTTCCCACTTATTTATGCCCTTGATACATATTAAACACTTAATAAATGTTTGTAGTTGCTGGTGACGATGATGGTAATTATTATGCCTAATCTTAAAAGCTCTTTCATCCAGTTTTTCTCACGTGATCTTAAATTGATTCTTGGTGACATTACCCATACATAGCATCAAAATCAAAAGCCAGGGGCTTCCCTCGTGGCACAGTGGTTGAGAGTCCACCTGCCGATGCAGGGGACATGGGTTTGTGCCCCAGTCTGGGAAGATCCCATATGCTGCAGAGTGGCTGGACCTGTGAGCCATGGTCGCTGAGCCTGTGCGTCCAGAGCCTGTGCTCCACAACGGGAGAGGCCACAACAGTGAGAGACCCACGTACCGCAAGAAACAAAAACAAAAAACCAAAACAAAACGAAAAATGCCAACCAGGAAAATACCAGAGCTCAAAATTATGGGGATTTAAAGTCTAGAGTGTATCTGAAAGCCAAGGTTTTGTTGTGTCTCTTGGTATAACTGAAACAAATAAAAAATAGATAAAATAATAAAGCTAGTAAGTCACAAAGTTTAAATTGAAATGTGCTCTAACCATATATCACAACCATTATTCCACTTAAAAGCGTAAATTAGAAGTGATGATGAGATTAATTAGAATTTGCCATGATTCTTTAGAGAAGAGAGAAAGCTTACAGCATGTTGACATGGCTTCCTTACATAGACAAAGTAAATCTTTCATGTGTACATATTTTATACTTTGTATATTCAATTATAAATACATGTGATAAGATATATAGAAAAAAAGCACTTTCAATTTTTGAACTCAATATGGTCACTTCATCATAAGTATCTACAATCTAGTAAGTGAGACCTTTCAACAATATTTTAATGGAAAGAGCACTGAACAAAGAGTCAGAGATTTGGATTCTAGTGCAGACTCAGGCTGTGTGTTTGAAGCAAATCATTTCAACATTCCAGAAACTGTTTTTTATCTGCATAACATAAAATGGTCTCTGAGATCATTCCCAGCACCTATATTTTAAGATTCTGTTTCTTTGTACCAGGATTCATGGTATTAAGGAAAGAACAAAATAAAAGAACATATGAGACCTTAAATTGTCAAGATCATACATACATACATAATATATATAAAGCAATAACTACAGAGAGATAGATACAGGCTTTTCTAGATATACAAATAGTTACATGCCAAACCTTGTCTCCAGGCATGGAGTATGCTATTTGACTATAGTAGGTCCTTCTCTAAACCAAAACTCTGCTCAAGACTCATTTCCTCTATAACACCAACCCAGACTAGCATCCCTGACAGCACTTTCTCTAATCACTCCAACAACCTTTCAGCATTTCAGGTAGAAACCTGGTAATATAAAGGTAGTACAATGAATTGCTACATCATTTCCTTTGATGTGCCACGTGCACTATGGATGTGAACAACTGTCTTTTCCTTTCCTTGGGAATGCAACGTAGAGTAGCTGAGAGAGCAAAGCATTTCAATAACATTACAGAGTTAAGTGTCAAACAATACATAAAAATGCTAAAATAAAATATAAGGAAATAAGTTATCAACCAGAGAATGGGGAAGTACTTTCTATGCATAAAATCAGTTAAAAATAAAAATACAGATGGGATTCTAGAAGGAGGAGAAAAGATGGTGGAGTAGAAGGATGTGATCTTACCCCTTAGTACAGAAACACCAGAATCACAACTAACTGCTAATCAACCACCAACAAAAAGAAATAACATGCTGTAACCTACAAAAAAAGATACCCTATATCCAAAGAAGACTAACGAGATGGTAAGAGGGGTGAAATCATGATAAAATCAAACCCATACACTCCAGGTGGGTAACCCAAAAATTGGAAAACAGCTATACCACAGAAGATTTCCGACAGGAGTGAAACCTCTGAGCCCCATATCAAGCTCCCCAGCCTGGGGGTCTGGCAATGGGAGGAGGAGCTACCATAGAATCCACTCTTGGAGGGTGCACACAGGGTCTCATGCATACCAGGACCCAGGGAGAAAAGTGGTGACCTCATAAGAGACTGGGCCAGACTTACCTGCTAGTATTAAAGTGTCTCCTGTGGAGTCAGGGGGGTGGCTGTGGCTCACACTAGGGACAAGGACAATGGTGTCCACAGTTCTGGTAAGTACACATTGGTGTAAGCCCTATTGGATGCCGCCATTTTCTCACAAAGACCTGGCCCCACCCAATAGCCTGTGGGTTCCAGTGCTGGGATGCCTCAGCATGGGGAACACAGCCCCACCCATCAAGAGACAAGCTACTTAAAGTCTTCTTGAATAAATAGCTGCCCGATAAACACACCCTCTGACACAGCCCTGCCAACCAGAGGGACAAGAACCAGCTCTTCACACCAGTGGGCAGGTACTATTGCCCCACAACAGGAAATCTGAAGAAGGCTCTTAGACTGCCTCACCCACCAGGGGGCAGAAAGCAAAAGCAAGAAGAAGTATAATCCTGCAGCCTGCAAAACGAAAACCACAATCACAGAAAGTTAGAGAAAAAGAGACAGCAAAGGAATATGTCTCAAATGAAGAAAAAAGATAAAACCCCAGAAAAACGACTAAGCGGAGACAGGCAATCTACCCAAAAAAGTATTCTGAGTAATGATAATAAAGATGTTCCAAGATCTCGGATAAAGAATGGAGGCACAGATCGAGAAGATACAAGAAATGTTTAACAAAGACCTAGAAAAACTAAAGAACAAACAAACAGAGATGAACAATACAATAACTGAAAGGAAAAATACACTGGAAGGAATCAATAGCAAAATAACTGAGGCAGAAAAAAGGATAAGTGAGCTGGAAGACAGAATGTTGGAAATGACTGTTGCAGAACAGAATAAATAAAAACAATGAAAAGAAATGAAGACAGTCTAAGAGACCTCTGGGACAACATTAAATGTAACATCCATATTATAGGGGTTCCAGAAGGAGAAGGGAGAGAGAGAAATGACCTGAGAAAATATTTTAAGAGATAACAGCTTAAAAGTTCCCTAACATGGGAAAGGAAACAATCACCCAAGTCCAGGAAGTGCAGAGAGTCCAGGAAGGATAAACCCAAGGAGGAACACACCAAGACACATGTTAATCAGACTAACAAAGCATTAAGACAAATAAAAAATATTAAAAACAACAAATAACATACAAGGGAATCCCCATAAGGTTATCAGCTGATTTCTCAGCAGAAACTCTGCAGGTGAGAAGAGAGTGGCACAATATATTTAAAGTGATGATAGGGAAGAAACTACAACGAAGAATACTCTACCCAGCAAGGATCTCATTCAGAGTCGATGGAGAAATCAAAAGTTAACAGACAAGGAAAAGTTAAGAGAATTCAGCACCACAAGACCAGCTTTGCAACAAATACTAAAGTAAATTCTCTAAGCAGAAGAGAAAAGACCACAACTAGAAACAATAAAATTATGAATGGAAAACCTCACCAATAAAGACAAACATACAAAAAAGGTAGGAAACCATCTGCACACAAATATATCAAAACAGCAATTGTGAGAACAGAGCACAAATACAGAATATTAGATATGCATTTGAAATTAAAAGACCAACAACTTAAAACAATCTTGTTTATGTATAGACTGCTATAACAAAACTTCATGGTAACAGAAAACAGAAAATCTACAATAGATACACACATAAAAAAGAAAAAGGAATCCAAACTCAACACTAAAGTTAGTCATCAAATCACAAGAGATGAGAACAAAAGGAGAAGGGAAGAAAAAAGACCAACAAAAATAAATCCAAAACTGGGAGGGGAGTCTGGTGGAGAAGGGATACATGTATAGGTATGACTGAGTCACTTTGCTGTGCACCTGAAACTATCACAACACTATTAATAGGTTATACTCCCATATAAAATAAAAAGTTTTTTAAAATGCAGAACAATTTTAAAAATGGCAGTAAGAACATACATATCAATAATTACCTTAAACATAAACGGATTAAATGTTCCAACCAAAAAATATAGACTGGCTGAATGGATACAAAAACAAGACCCATATATATGCTGTCTATGAGAGACCCATTTCAGATCGAGACATACATACATACTGAAAGTGAGGGGATGGAAAAAGTTATTCCATTCAAAAGGAAATCAAAAGAAAACTGGAGTAGAAATACTCATATCAGACAAAATAGACTTTAAAATAAAAACTGTTACAGATACAAAGAAGGACACTACATAATGATCAAGGGATCAATCCAAGAAGAAGATATAACAATTGTAAATATATATGCACCAAACACAGGAGCACCTCAATTTATAAGGCAAATACTAACAGCCATAAAAGGAGAAATTACAGTAACACAATAATAGTGGTGGTCTTTAACACCCCAATTTCATCAATGGAAAGATCATCCAGACATAAAATCAATAAGGAAACACAGGCCTTAAATGACACATTAGATCAGATAGATGGAATTGATATTTATAGAGCATTCCATCCAAAAGCAGAAGAATACACGTTCTTCTCAAGTGCACATGGAACATTCTCCAGGATTGATCACATGTTGGGCCACAAAGCAAGCCTCGGTAAATTTAAGAAAATTGAAATCATATAAGGCATCCTTTCTGACCACAACACTATGAGATTAGAAATCAACTAAAAGGAAAAAAATGTAAAAAACACAAACACATGGAGACTAAACAATATTCTACTAACCAAACAATGGATCGCTGAAGAAATCAAAGAGGAAATTAAAAATACATAGAGACAAATGAAAATGAAAGCACAATGATCCAAAAACCTATGGGATGAGGCAAAAGCAGTTCAGAGAGGAAAGTTTATAGCAATACACTCTTGCTTCTGGAAACAGAAAATAAAAATCTCAGATAAACAACCTAACCTTACACCTAAAACAACTAGAGAAAGAAGAAAAAACAAAATGCAAATTTAGTAGATGGAAAGAAATAATATCACAGAAACAATATATGAAATAGAGATGAAGAAAACAATAGAAAAGAGCAATGAAACTAAAAGCTGGTTCTTTCAGAAGATAAACAAAATTGATAAACCTTTAGACAGACTAATCAAGAAAAAGAGGTAGATGGCTCAAATCAATAAAATTAGGAAAAAAATTGAAGTTACAGTGGACACCACAACAACACAAAGGATCATAAGAAACTGCTACAAGCAATATGCCAATAAAATGTAAAACCTGAAGAAATGGACTAATTCTTAGAAAACTACAATCTCCCAAGACTGAAGCAGAAAGAAATAGAAAATATGAGCAGACCAACCACAAGTACCGAAATTGAAACTGTGATTAAAAATCTCCTAACAGGGCTTCCCTGGTGGTGCAGTGGTTGACAGTCCGCCTGCCGATGCAGGGGACATGGGTTCATGCCCCAGTCCGGGAAGATCCCACATGCCAAGGAGCGGCTAAGACCGTGAGCCACGGCCACTGAGCCTGCACGTCTGGAGCCTGTGCTCTGCAACAGGAAAGGCCACAACACTGAGAGGCCCGCATACTGCAAAAAAAAAAAAAAAATCTCCCAACAAAAAAAGTCCAGGATGAGATGGCTTCACGGGCTGATTCTATCAAACACTTAGAGGAGAGTTAACACCTATTTTTATGAAACTAGTCTAAAAATTCTCAGAGGAAGGAACACTCCCAATCACATTCTATGAGATCACCATCACCCAGATACCAAAACCAGAAAAAGATACCACAAATAGAGAAAATTACAGGCCAGTATCACTGATGAACATAGATACAAAAATCCTCAACAAAATACTAGCAAACTGAATCCAACAATACATTAAAATAATCATATACTGTGATCAAGTGGGATTTATCCCATGGATGCAAGAATTTTTCAATATCCACAATTCAATCAGTGTGATACAGCACACCAAAAAGCTGAAGAAAATAAACCACATGATCATCTCAATAGATGCAGAAAACGCCTTAGACAAAATTCAACACCTATTTATGATAAAAACTTTCCAGAAAGTGGAACATACCTCAACATAATAAAGGTCATATATGACAAATTTACAGTTAACGTCATACTGAATGGTGAAAAGCTGAAAGCATTTCCTCTAAGATCAGGAACAAGACAAGGATGTCCACTCTCACCACTTTTATTCAACATAGTTATGGAAGTCTTAGCCACAGCACTCAGAGAAGAAAAAGAAATAAAGGGAATCCAAATTGGAAAAGAAGAAGTAAAATTGTCACTGTTTGAGGATGACATGATACTGTATGTAAAAGTTCCTAAAGATGCTACCAGAAAACTGCTAGAGCTCATCAATGTATTTGGTAAAATAACAGGATACAAAATTAATACACAGAAGTCTCTTGCATTTCTATACACTAAAAACAAAACATGAGAAAGAGAAATTAAAAAACAATCTCATTTACCATTGCACCAAAAAGTATAAACTACATGGGACTAAACCTCCCTAAGGAGGCAAAAGACCTGTACTCTTAAAACTGTAAGATGCTGATGAAAGAAATCAAAGATGACACAAACAGATGGAAAGATATACCATGTTCTTGCATTGGAAGGATCAGTATTGTGAAAATGACTATACTACCCAAGGCAATCTACAGATTCAAGGCAATACCTATCAAATTACCAATGGCATTCTTCATAGAACTACAACAAAAAAAATCTTAAAATTTGTATGGAGAAACAAAATAACCAGAAAGTGAAAGCAATCTTGAGAAAGAAAACTGAAGTTGGAGCAATCAGGCTCCCTGACTTCAGACTGTACTACAAAGCTACAGTCATGAAAATAGTAAGATATTGGCACTAACAAAAATATAGATCAAAGGAACAGGATACAAACCCAGAAATAAGCCCATGCACCTATGGTCAGTTAATCTACAACAAATAAGACAAGACTATACAATGGAGGATAGACAGTCTCTTCAATAAATGGTGCAGGGAAAACTGGACAGATAACTGTAAAATAAGGAAATTAGAGCATTCTCTAACACCATATACCAAAATTAGATCAAAATGGAGTAAAAACCTAAATGTAAGACCAGATAATATGAAACTCTTAGAGAAAAATATAGGCAGAAAAAATTGCCCAAGTCATAAACCAGTCCCAGATGTAAAACTGGGTTCTGGAAGTAAACCCTCAGATATAAACCTCCCAAGTCATAAACTTGGGACCCAGATGTAAACCTGGGTGGAAGCCATAACCTAGGCCTCAGACGCCAGCCTAACCCTCTGATGCTGAACTCCAGGGCAGAGAAGGCGAGCGCCCAGCACCCCACATGGCTCACACCTGATGCCCAGCCCTCAAGCGACTGCACCTGATTGGGAATCCCCTGCGAGGAGGCCGCAACTCAGGTATATCTGGGACCTGAGGAGAGGAGCCCTTGACAGGATGCCAGGCCGTCAGGTAACTCCATGACAGGACAGCTTTCTGAGAATTTTAAAAGTTTCTTTAGAGGCTATAAATCCACACACTTTAAGGAGGACCTTAAAAATGTGGAGGAGTAAGACATGGAGATCACCTTCCTCACCACAAATACATCAAAGATACATCTACATGTGGAACAACTCCAACAGAGCAACTACTGAATGCTGGCAGAAGACCTCAGATGTCCCAAAAGGGTCTTCGTTCTCCAGCCAGCTGTCAGGCCTGAGCCTCTGAGGTGGGAGAGCTGAATTCAGGACATTGGACCACCAGAGACCTCCCGACCCCACGTAATATCGATCGGTGAGAACTCTTGCAGAGATCTCCATCTCAACACTAAGACCCAGCTCCACTCAACAACCAGAAAGCTCCAGTTATGGACACCTCAGAACAAACAACTAGCAAGAAAGGAACACAACCCCAACCATTAGCAGATAGGCAGGCTAATATCACAATAAGTTCACAGAAAACCCAAAACACACAACCAGATGCAGTACAGCCCACGACAAAGACAAGATCCAGATTCATCCACCAGAACACAGGCACCAGTCCCCTCCACCCGGAGCCCTACACAACCTATTGAACCAAACTTACCCACTGGGAGCAGACACCAAAAACAATGGGAACTACAAACCTGCAGCCTGAAAAAACGAGACCCCAAACACAGTGGGTTAAGCAAAATGAGTAGACAGAGAAATACGCAGCAGATTAAGGATAAAGGTAAAAATCCACAACATCAAACAAATGAAGAGGAAATAGGCAGTCTACTTGAAAAACAATTCAGATTAATGAGAGTAAAGATGATCCAAAATCTTGGAAATACAATGCAGAAAATACAAGAAACATTTTACAATGACCTAGAAGCACTAAAGAACAAACAATGATGAACAACACAATAAATGAAATTAAAAATTCTCAGGAAGGAATCAATAGCAGAATAACTGAGGCTGAGGTACAGATAAGTGACCTGGCAGATAAAAGAGTGGAAATCACTACAGCAGAGAAGAATAAAGAAAAAAGAATGAAAAGAACTGAGGACAGTCTCAGAGACTTCTGGGACAACATTAAATGCACCAACATTTGAATTATCGGGATCCTAGAAGAAGAGAAAAATAATGGGACTGAGAAAATATTTGAAGAGAGTATAGTTGTAAACTTCCCTAATACGGGAAATGAAATAGACAATCAAGTCCAGGAAGTGCAGAGAGTCCCATACAGGATATATCCAAGGAGAAACATGGCAAGACACATATTAATCAAACTATCAAACACTAAATACAAAGAAAAAATATCGAAAGCAGCAAGGGAAAAGCAACAAATAGCATACAAGGGTATCACAATAAGGCTAACCGCTGATCTTTCAGCAGAAACTCTGCAAGCGAGAAGGGATAAACGGACATATTTAAAGTGATGAAAGGGAAAAGGCTACAAACAAAATTACTCTACTCAGCAAGGATCACATTCAGATTTGACAGAGAAATTTAAAAATTTACAGACAAGTAAAAACTAAAAGAATTCAGCACCACTAATCCAGCTTTACAACAAGGCTAAAGGAACTTCCTTAGGCAGGAAACACAAGAGAAGGAAAAGACCTACAAAAACAAACCCAAAACAATTAAGAAAATGGTAACGGGAATATATGTATCGATAATTAACTTAAATATAACTGGATTAAATTCTACAAACAAAAGATATAGACTGGCTGAATGGATGCAAAAATAAGACCCGTATACATGCTATCTAAAAGAAACCCACTTCAGATCTAGGGTCACGTAGATAGTGAAAATGAGAGGATGGAAAAAGATATTCCATGCAAATGAAAATCAAAAGAAAGCTGGAGAAGGAATTCTCATATCAGACAAAATAGACTTTAAAATAAAGACTACTACAGGACACAGAGAAGGACCCTACATAATGATCAAGGGATCAATCTAAGAAGAAGATATAGAATTGTAAAAATGTATGCACCCAACATAGGAGCACCTCAATACATAAGGCAAACGCTAATAGCCATGAAAGGGGAAAGCAACAGTAACACAATAGTAGGGAATTTAACACCCCACTTTCACCAACGGCCAGAACATCCATAATGAAAATAAATAAGGAAGCATAAGCTTTAAATGACACATTAAACAACATGGACTTAATTGATATTTAAGGGACATTGCATTCAAAAACAATAGAATACACTTTCTTCTCAAGTGCTCATGGAACATTCTCCAGGATAGATCATATCTTGGGTCACGAATCAAGCCTTAGTAATTTTAAGAAAATGGAAATCGTATCAAGTAACTTTTCCAACCACAACACTATGAGACTAGATATCAATTACAGGAAAAAAACTATAAAAATTACAAACACATGGCAGCTAAACAATACGCTACTAAATAACCAAGAGATCACTGGAAAATCAAAGAGGAAATAAAAAAATACCTAGAAACAAATGACAGTGAAAACACCATGACCTCAAACTTATGGGATGCAGCAAAAGCAGTTCTAAGAGGGAAGTTTATAGCAATACAATCATACCTTAAGAAACAAGAAACATATCAAATAAACAAGCTATCCTTAAACCTAAAGCAATTAGAGAAAGAAGAACAACAAACCCCAAAGTTAGCAGAAGGAAAGAAATCATAAAGATCAGATAAGAAATAAATGAAAAAGAAATGAAGGAAATGATAACAAAGATCAATAAAATCTAAAACCTTGTTCTTTGAGGAGATAAACAAAATTGATAAACCATTAGCCAGACTCATCAAGAAAAAAAGGGAGAAGACTGAAATCAACAGAATTAGAAATGAAAAAGGAGAAGTAACAACTGACATTGCAGAAATACAAAGGACCATGAGAGATTACTACAAGCAAATATATGTCAATAAAATGGACAACCTGGAAGAAATGTACATATTCGTAGAAAAGCATAACCTTATGAGACTGAACCAAGAAGAAAGAGAAAATATAAAATCACCAATCACAAGCACTGAAATTGAAACTGTGATTAAAAATCTTCCAACAAACGAAAGCCAAGGATCAGGTGGCTTCACAGGCAAACTCTATTAAACATTTACTGAAGAGCTAAAACCTATCCTTCTCAAACTCTTCTGAAATATAGCAGAGGGAGGAACACTCCCAAACTCATTCTACTAGGCCACCATCACCCTGACACCAAGACCACACAAAGGTGTCACCAAAAGACAGAATACTACAGGCCAATATCACTGATGAACATAGACGCAAAATCCTGAATAAAATACTAGCAAACAAATTCCAACAGCACTTTAAAAGGATCACACACCATGATCAGGTGGGGTTTATTCCAGGAATGAAAGGATTCTTCAGTATATGCTAATCAACCAATGTGATATACCATATTAACAAACTGAGTGATAAAAACCATATGATAATCTCAATAAATGCAGAGAAAGTCTTTGACAAAATTCAACACCCATTTATGATAAAACCCTCCAGAAAGTAAGCATAATTACCTCAACATAATAAAGGCCATATATGACAAACCCACAGCCAACATCATTCTAAATGGTGAAAAACTGAAACCATTTCCACTAAGATCTGGAAAAAGTGAAGGTTGTTCACTCTCACCACTATTATTCAACATAGTTTTGGAAGTTTCAGCCACAGGGAACAGAAGAAAAAGAAATGAAAGGAATCCAAATCAGAAAAGAAGAAGTAAAACTGTCACTGTTTGAAGATGAAATGATACTATACATACAGAAACCTAAAGATGCTACCAGAAAACTACTAGAGCTAATCAATGAATTTGGTATAGTAGCAGGATACAAAATCAATGCAAAGAAACCTCTTGCATTCCTATACACTAATGATGAAAAATCTGAAAGAGAATTAAGGAAACACTCCCATTTACCACTGCAACAGCAATAAAAAATACCTAGGAATAAACTTACCTAAGTAGACAAAAGACCTCTATGCACAAAACTATAAGACACTGATAAAAGAAATTAAAGATAATATAGATGGAGAGCTATACCATGTTCCTGGATTGGAAGAATCAACATTGTGAAAATGACTATACTACCCAAAGCGTTCTACACATTCAATGCAATCCCTATCAAACTAGTAATGGCATTTTTCACAGAACTAGAACAAAAATTTCACAATTTGTATGGAAACACAAAAGACCCCGAAGAGTCCATGCAATCTTCAAAAACAAAAACGGAGCTGGAAGAATCAGGCTCCCTGACTTCAGATTACACGGGAAAGCTACAGTAATCAGGACAGTATTGTACTGGCACAAAAAGAGAAATATAGATCAATGGAACAGGATGGAAAGCCCAGAGATAAACCCATGCACATATGTTCACCTTATCTTTGATAAAGGAGGCAAGATATACAATGGAGAAAAGACAAACTCTTCAATAAGTGCTGCTGGGAAAACTGGACAGCTACATGTAAAAGAATGAAGTTAGAACACTCCCTAACACCATACACAAAAATAAACTCAAAATGGATTAAAAACCTAATGTAAGGCCAGACACTATAAAACTCTTAGAGGAAAACATAGGCAGAATACTCTATAACATAAATCACAGCAAGATCCTTTTTGACCCACCTCCTAGAGAAATGGAAATAAAAACAAAAATAAACAAGTGGGGCCTAATGAAACGTAAAAGATTTTACACAGCAAAAGAAAACATAAACAAGACAAAAAGACAACCCTCAGAATGGGAGAATATATTTGCAAATGAAACAACTGACAAAGGATCAATCTCCAAAATATACAAGCAGGCATGCAGCTTAATATCAAATAAACAATCAACCCAACCCAAAAATGGGGAGAAGACCTAAATAGACATTTCTCCAAAGAAGTTATACAGATTGCCAACAAACTCATGAACGAATGCTCCACATCACTAATCATTAGAGAAATGCAAATCAAAACTCCAATGAGGTATCACCTCACACCGGTCAGAATGGCTATCATCCAAAAATCTACAATCAATAAATGCTGGAGAGGGTGTGGAGAAAGGGGAGCCCTCCTGCACTGTTGGTGAAAATGTAAATTGATACAGCCACTATGGAGAACAGTATGGAGTTTCCTTTAAAAACTAAAAATAGAACTACCATATGACCTGGCAATCCCACTACTGGGCATATACCCTGAGAAAACCATAATTCAAAAAGAGTCATGTACCACAATGTTCATTGCAGCTCTATTTACAATCGCCAGGACGTGGAAGCATCCTAAGTGTCCATCGACAGATGAATGGATAAAGAAGATGTGGCACATATATGCCATGGAATATTACTCAGCCATAAAAAGAAACGAAATTGAGTGTTTTTGTGGTGAGGTGAATGGACCTAGAGTCTGTCATACAGAGTTAAGTAAGTCAGAAAGAGAAAAACAGATACCATATGCTAACACACATATATATGTAAAGTAAAAAAAAAAAAAAAAGGTTCTGAAGAACCTAGCAGCCCAACAGGAATATAGATGCAGATGTAGAGAATGGACTTAAGGACACGGGGAGGGGGAAGGGTGAGCTGGGATGAAGTGAGAGAATGGCATGGACATATATGCACTACCAAATGTTATATAGCTAGTGGGACCAGCTGCATAGCACAGGGAGATCAGCTCAGTGCTTTGCAACCACCTAGACAGGTGGGACAGGGCGAGTGGGAGGGAGACACAAGAGTAGGGGATATGGGGATATAAGTATACAAATAGCAGAAACTAACACAACAATGTAAAGCAATTATACTCCAATAAAGCTGCTAAAAAATTATATATTAATAGATAACCAACAAAGATCTACCCTCCAGCACAGGGAACACTGCTCAATATTCTGTAGTAATGTAAATGGGAAAAGGATTTGAAAAGGAATCAATACATATATATATATGTATATGTATTATAATATATATATGTGTATATATATATATATATATATAATTGAATCACTCTGCTGTACACCAGAAACACAACATTGTTAATCAACTAAAATCCAATACAAACTAAAAAATTTTTAAAAGAAAATAATAATACAGGAAAAGATGTATTGATTTGACATTGTAAGAAATTCAGAAGGGAAAAATGAGGGAAAGATTATCTGCAAAAGAAAAATAACCTTATTGTTTATCGTCTTTACAAACAATCGTTTTATGATAATATTTGGTTGGCTGAAAAGTTCGTTCAGGTTTTTCCAAAGGAACTTTTTGGCCAACACAATAGTTAAGGCTGACAAAGAGATAAGAATACAGACGTAACGATAGGAATATAAATTGGTAAAAACTTTTCTGAAAGTTAAGTATATGGTGTTAAGAGCTTTAAGACTGTTTGGATCCTTTGCCCTAGTAATTTTATTCTTAGAAACATATCCTATAAAATAATTAGGAATTTCAAAATTTTTAACAAAATGTTTTTAAGCCATTGTTTATAATAGAGAAAAACTGGAAACAAACATCTAATTAAATAAACAATGGTATATCAATTTAAAGGATTATTATCTAGTCATTAATATATTATTTTTAAAGGATTGATAACAATCTGGATTTCCAGCTTCTTGAAAATCAGTAAATCTAGCAAAAATGGATGCAAGTTCTCATGTAGGGATCTCTGGAGCTGAACAACAGTTACTCTCTTTAGACAGACATATGTTTTGG
The DNA here is from genome assembly GCF_039906515.1 of Pseudorca crassidens. NCBI lineage: Eukaryota > Metazoa > Chordata > Mammalia > Artiodactyla > Delphinidae > Pseudorca > Pseudorca crassidens. Next base: position 46,302,439 of record NC_090317.1, on the reverse strand, counting down.
AGTTTCTGCAGTCTCCATCATTCTATTGTTTCCCCAATACCAGGTCCACTGTACTCATGTGCATTATCTACCTGCTCTCTCTTTGTGTTTATAACACCCTAATTTCATTCATTAAGCTGAAAGTAACCAAGGAAGAAAAATTATTTCCTCTAAACTCAGATAGTGAAGTGGAATTTTAGGTTTAGGACTACTATTTTTTTATATTCATGTTTTACTTTCTTTCTTAATAATTCAATAGAAATATATTAAAATGTTTAAAATTATTTACAAGCCAATAAAGACACCACTATATTAACCAAATTATCTACCCCGTCTAGGAGCAGTCATTTCCTTTCAACAGCTAAAAAAAAATTGTTAAAATTAAACTTTTATAATTTTACTGACAAAAAAGTTGGATTTTCCCTCTTGTATGGGGTCTCTGCATTACTTAATATCAGAATTCAGTACCATCCAGTATCCGTTACTTGGTGTAAGTGAAGAAATAAGCCAGTGTTGGCCATGGTAAGACTGGCTTAGCCCTGAGAGCCCCATCTCACTGAAGAGAGAGGGAAAGAAGGAAGGAAGGGATAAAGGAAAGACAGAAAGAAAGAGGGTAGGAGAGAGGAAGGAAGAAACAAGGGAAGGAGGGAAGGAAGGACGAAAAGAGGGAAAAGGCAAAATCTTGGACATAGGAAGAAGGCAAGAGGGAACAGAACACAGATGATAACAGGGAGTCAATGGCTGACACAGATATGGTTTATCCAACCCTATTTAGTAATTAAAGTGTTGATATAGATGTTATTTTTTGACATAGAAATGTATCTACTCTACAACATAATACTGAGTGGAAGAAGAATGTTAAAACAACATGTGTAGCATGATGTCATTTAAGTAAAATTTTCTGTTAACATCTATGCATATATTTGCATAGAAGATGTTTGGAAGTGTGTTCACTGACTAATAGTGTTTATATCTGGAGTTGAGATTTGGGCTTATTTGGGCTTCCTTATTTGTACTACATTATTTGAACATTATAGTAAGCTTTTTATAAATCAATCCATTTATTTTTTAAAGGTAGCAGGGTAATTGTGCAGTTGTCTGATTGGTACAAACCCTGGATCACAGTGTCGTACAGTAAAGGTGGAGAAAAATGTCTTCCTGCTCTTATTTATGTGACTAAGACTGTTGGTTCAGGAACTTTCAGGTTGCAAACCAGCTTCATTGTTCTTAAAGTTACTAGAATTTCATTTTAGTTCCAGCAATCATTTTTCAGTCTTAGTTTTCCAAAATTTCTTGAGCTCCTATTAGTTTGTTACATTTTAGTAGATATTGGGAGAGTCATCTTAAATTCTGCTTAGCCACATGCCATTTTAAACTCAAAGCCTCCATGGCAATTATTAGAATTATTTTTTTCTATGAGTCAGAGCACAGAATAATTGTGGATATGCTGATAAAAAATATGAGAATATAATTATTTTTTAAAAAATTAGGCTGATGGGGCAAGGATATGTCAACTGCAATTGCATTGTCATTTACCAAACTAGGAGGCAATTCCCATTATTACCTGCTTGTTTCACTCAAATAGCAGTTCTGTGTCTGAGTGGTAACCTGCTTTGGGAGAAAGGAAGGGCAAAGACGGTGCCCCTATCTTCACAGTCAATGTCCCTATCTCCATTGTCTAGGAGGTTGGTCTCTTAGAAGTTTATTACAAACTCAGGTTGATCTTTGTAGATCACTTAATAAAACACCTAGGCACCAAATAATCTAATGCCAGGATGTGGGGCAATAATTAGAAAATAATACATCTTATTGTAGCCCTAGCTTGGAATGTAACAGTCAACTCACTCTAAGCCCTCCAACCTAGCTTATTACAACAGTCTGACATCTTACATCTGAACATAATTAGGCCAGATTGAAATGAAATCAATCAGGACAAGGAAATAGCTATCAAAAATAAGGGAAAAGTCATTCTAAGGAGATTGTCACTCACTTTCAAATCAATGATGAGAAATAGAGATTGAGAGACTGTGTGTGTGTGTGTGTGTGTGTGAGAGAGAGAGAGAGAGAGAGAGAGAGACAGAGAGAGAGAGAGACAGAGAGAGAGAGAGAATAAAAGTACCTTGGGCAAGCAAAAACTGTCAGGTGAAAAGATTTTCTAAAATGATTTGTAATATTGGTTCATTATATACTTACAGTTTACTAACTAAAATCACTAGAACTCACTAATTTTGTTTTTCATTTAGAATTGAGACCACATTAACATACTTTTCAAAGATATATGACAGACAGCATAAATTCATCAGTATAAAACAGCCACTCATCACAAATATTAAAGCAATCAGTTTTTACCCTGTACCAGGCACCCTGTATCCTGTATTTCTCAAAGTGAAGCTATTTAGTTGCATGCTGTTTGAGGAAGGGAAGGGAATAAACTCTTTTGGCTTAAGCAAAATATTGTATATTAATGCATATATGTGGAATCTAGAAAAATGGTACAGATGAACCTAAATATAGGGCAGGAATAGAGACATAGACATAGGGAACAGACATGTGGGCACACGGGGAGGGGAGGGTGGGACGAATTGGGATACTGGGTTTGACATAAATACACTACCATGTGTAAAGTAGATAGCTAGTGGGAACCTGCTGTATAACACAGGGAGCTCAGCTCGGTGCTCCGTGACGACCTAGATGGGTGGGATGGGGGCAGCGGTGGGAGGGAGGTCCAAGAGGGAGGGGATATAGGTATACATATAGCTGATTCACTTCACTGTACAGCAGAAACAAACACAAAATTGTAAAGCAAATTTACTCCAATAACAAAAATAATTTATAAGACTACTATATTAAATGTTAGAGACATTTCACAATAATATTAAATTATTATGAAAGACATGGTTCAACTTCTTTGAATAAAGGGATCGAAACCAAAATTCAGGAAAACAGCCAAGCCTTTGAAACACAATTACAGTTACCATGATTGTTTTAGAGCAGGATGCCCTTTGGGACTGTAACAAAACTTTAAGAGCCTCAGTGATATTTCCTGAAGGAATAGGATGCTACAGAGAACAATAGTAAGGGGACTGGAATCTAACAGAGAGAAAACAGAAATAGGCCTGGATCTAAGACATCCAGATAAAGATTCTTATCCAGGGCTTTTGTCACAGTAGAAGCCCTGTGGAAAATCTGTTTAGTTTTTGAAAATGAATTTGGTCTGTATTTTCTGAACAATCTTCTGACATATCTCTTTTAAGTGAAATTCACAAAAAAATCACCCCAGTAGCAGTTTAATGAAATAATTGGCAAAACCCTGGAGCCCCCAACCTATTGCAAATCATGACTTAAGTCAAAGTCAAATTGTCCTCATTCATGGTAACAGGATACAGGAAAAATTAATTTCAAATGCTTCTTCTACTAATCTGCTAAGAAGCCAGCGAACTATCTGAGTTGATTTTAACCCCTCTGGGATAAATATTAATGGTAATCAAATTAACAAAAATGAATAATAAACTCTGATCACACAAACCACACTTTAATGCCCTAGAGCGAAAGTGTGTTTATGTGTGTGTGTGTGTGTGTGTGTATAAAACAGTGATATTAAACAAAAAATGTCCCGTAAGTGATTTCAAATGGTGAATTATCAACAATCAATGTGAGAGACAGTAGGCTAACATTCATTCATACATGCCCCCTCAATACCCTCCATAATACTTATAGTAAACTATAAGTATATAATGAACACAATGGTGTTTAGAGTTTGGTGTACTCTAAACACGAAACTCATTTGGATTTATACTTGTAAACTGAAAGTGTATATTGTGGGATGCCAGAGTTTGAGGGATAACAAGCAAGGACACTATTATCATCCTTCCTTACAACTTCATCCCCAGTAATATTCATAATTCACTGTACCTTACGTCAGTTTGATGCTCTTAATGACTCACAGCCCATGAAGTACTTTCTTCCTTTTAGCACTATCTGCCATCAAACATGGAATACAACAAATTTGTTCATGCAAGATACAATTTTCCTTCTAAAAGTTCACACTTCATTAACACATCCCCCTATCAAGGAAGAAATTGATTCTGAGGCTAAAGTTATTTACCATTTAAATCTATGATTTAGGCAATAGAAGAGAATACACATAGAGCTATGTTTCTGTTCACCCAAATCTGTACAGGTAAAACATACCTATCTCTTTTGAACTGTAAATGACCTCAGGCATTTTGAGACCGGATCAGAGACCTGAAAATAAATTTTAAAACAAAACAAAACTATACAACAAAACTCACCATGGATACATTCTCAGAGTGGCATACCAAATAAAGAAAAATGAACTGGCCAGCACACATTTCTTCCTTTTCTCCTGATCATCCATTATCCCTCAGGTTTTCCATTCCTGTTTGCTTGCCTACTTTCCCCATTTTCAATTTTATTTTAGATGTGTAATGTTTGATGGGCTATGTTTTTAAGTTCTCTGTACAGTGCCTTAAGCTTTTAGGGATGAAAGCACTATATAAATCTAACAATAAATAAATAATAAATAAGAGAAATAACTGGCTATGTGCGAGTGGGGCTAAAAGAGATCGATGGGGCATGGTGACAAATAGAGGCTAAAAATAAGTCAACAATGCAGTATTGCTGTTAGTAAAGCCAATCCAGTGCTGGAAGGCACAATGAAAATGGAGTTTTGCATTGTTAATATAACAACCAAGTCCTAAAGTCACCTTGCAATTGAGTCTGTAGCTAAAAGGTAACAGCTAATGGTGTGGTATCCACTGGATGAGCATCCTAACACCATTATTACATATGTTTGTACCAAATATATTGGGCAACTCCAACGTGAGGCATACCAACTTACTGAGATTGGAATTACTGAGTTTTCAGTTAAACAAAAAAGCAAATGTCAAATTTAACATGCACTTAATACTTTCTATATACCAGAAGTTTTGTATCCATTATTTCATTTAATTCTCACAACAATCCTATGATGTAGAAATTATCATCCTCACTGAATAAACAAGAAAATTGAGATGCAAGGAGTATAAGTCACTTGCCTAAGATCACAAAACAAGCAGGTAATTGAGCTAGGATTCAAATTACAGTGCATCTAATTTCAAAGCCCATGATTTTTACACCACCATGACACCTTAAGAATACTTTATTTTAATTCTAGAAACAAAAGGTGCCCTTTCTGAAAAAACTTCTGAGATGGTGAAGTGAAAACTCCTGGAAATATGCCCTTCCATAAAAGCACCTGAACACTGGTAAAAAAAAAAAGTCAAAAATTTTGGAACAATAGAAATTAACCAAAGCTTTGCAACAATCCAAAGAGTGTTTAGTCAAGAAAAGTGGCTGAATGTCAGTAAGAACAATGAATTTTATGGCATTTCAACTTGCTCAACTCCCATGTTCTCCAGCTCTTCAATAACCTTAAAAACTGACAGCCTCACAGTGACTGAAGCTGTGGAAACCAACAGTGCAGCAGACACTGGAGGGGAAAACGTTGGTTTGGATCTCCTAAAAACCCTATCCCAAAATAATTGTCACAATTTGACCTGTATGGAGACTGCCTGAAAATCTTCATTTTCAAGGCTTATCTTTACATGATCAAACTCAGAACTCACTCTGTGCAAACAGCCCTATCCCTAAGGTGATTGTCAAAAAAAAATCAGCAGCAATTGTTTAACATTGCAGCTGCTTGAGGTGACAATATAAGTTGGGGATAACAAAAGTATGATCCAAAAAAATAAAATAAAATAAAACTAATAAGGAAAAACTGGAAACAAAATGTTATTGGGGGCTTTGATAAACCACCAATATATAATGATGAATCTAGAAAGCCATGTGCATGTTCAGGGCTGTGTGCAATTCCAAGAAAGATATGAAAAGACCCTAATCTCTCTGACATTGATGTTCTTTGCAAGAGGAAGCACGCCCAAAAACACATACAGAGTCCCTTGGCAAAGGCAAGTAGACATATTGGTTCAAGGCACTTAAATCTCTGTCTAGTCACTAGCGTACAACTAATATAACCAAAGAAAGACTCCAGTGGTCATGCATGACAAAGAATACTGACTTTGAATAATTAATTTAGGAAAGAAACTAAACTAACTAACCACCAACAACAACAAATTAAAAAACCATGGAGTGGGGGGTGAATCAGATTCCCAGAGTTACCACATTATATAGTTTAAATGCCTAGTTTTCCATAAAAATTTATGAGACATGCAAAGAAACAGGGAAGTATGGTGCGTACACAGACTTAAAAAGCAGTTAATAGAATTGTCCCTGGGACAACAACACATTGGACTTACTAGACAAAGACTTTAAATCAACTGTCTTAAATATTTTCAGAGTTAATGGAAACCATGAATAAAGAATTAAAGAATAATATGAGAGCAATGTCTCACCAACTAAAGAATATCAATAAGAGCTATAAATTATAAAAATAACCAAATAGAAATTTTAGAATTGAAAATTACTATAACTAAAATTAAAAAGTTACTTAGAGAGCTCAACATCAGATTTGAAGTCAATAGAACACTCCACCCAACAACAGAAGAGTGCACATTCTTCTCAAGGGTACTTGTAACATTCTCCAGATAAACCATATATAAGGCCATAAAGCAGTTCTCAGTAAATTTAATAGAACTAAAATAATAAAAAGTGTATTCTTAGACTACAATGGAGTAAAATTGTAAATCAACAGAAGAAAATTTGGGAAATTTACAAATATGTGGAAGTAAAACATCATAAACCTAACTAGACACTGGGTCCAAGAAGAAAGCACAGGGAATTTAGAAAACGCTTTGAGATGAACAAAAACAAAAACACAACATACCCAAACTTACAGGATTCATTGAAGCAGTGCTTAGAGGAAATTTATAGCTGTAAATGCCTGTATTTAAAAATACATAATAAAAAATAAATAACATTACATTTTCACCTTAATAAACTGGAAAACAAGAGAAAATTAAACCCGAAGCCAACAGAAGGAAGTAAATAATAAACACTAGATAGGAAATAAATGAAATGGAGAATAGTAAAACATTAGAGAAAATTAATGAAATGAAAATTGGTTCTTTACAAAGAACAATAAACTTGAAAAACATTTAGCTAGACTGACCAAAAAAAGAAGAGATTTGAATTATGAAAATCAGGAATATAAAAGGAGATCTCAGTACTGACTTTAAGTGTTATAAGGGATTAATATGAGCAGCTGTGTGCCAATAAGCTAGATAGCTTAAACAAACTAGATAAATTCCTAGAAAGGTACAAGCTATCAAAACTGACTCAAGAATAAATAGAACATTGAGTAAACTTATAATGGGCAAAGTGATTGAATTACTACTAATAATAAAAACTTTCCCACAAAGGAAAGCCCAGACCTAAATTGCTTCATTGGTGAATTTCACTAACTATTAGGAATAATTAACACCAGCACTTCACAAACACTGCCAGAAATTAGAAGAGCAGGGGCCAATTCCCAACTCATTCTATAAGACCAATATTACCCTGATACCAAAACCAGTCAAAGACATCACAAGAATAAAAACAACAACAACAAAAATATATATAACAACATGCCACAGGTATATAGACACAAAAAATCCTCAGCAAAATATTTGCAAACCAAACCCAGCCACATGTAACAAAAATTAAACACAATAACCATGTGGGATTTATCCCAGGAATGCAACATTGGTTTAACATACGAAAATCTGTCAATGTAATACACTATATTAAACAGAATAAGGGACAAAAGCCACATGATCAGCTTAACAGATGTAGAAAACTAAAATAATTTGACAAAATCCAAAATACTTTCATGATAAAAACACTCAAATAGGAATGCAAGATAATGTCCTCAGTCTGATAAAAATCCATGCACCAAAAACTCACAACTAACATCATGTTTAATGATGAAATACTGAATGCACTCGCCTCTAATATTAGGAACAGTACAAAACTATTTACTCTTCCCACTTTTATTCAACATTGTAGTGGAGGCTCTAGCCAGAACAGTTAGGCAAGAAAAGAAATGAAAGATATCCATATTAGAAAGGAAAAGTAAAATGATCTCTATTTGAGGATGACCTAATGTTGTATTTAGAAAATCCTAAGGAATACACACACACACACACACACACACACACACACACACACACACCAAAACAAAGCAAAACGAAACAAACAAAAATGCTATTAGAATGAAAAACTAGTTGAACAAGGCTGAAGGATAAAACATCAATTTAAAAATAAACTGTATTTATATACACTAAAAAAGAACAATCTAAAAATTAAATTAAGAAGCAATTCCACATAAAGTAGCAAAAAAAGAATAAAATATTTAGGGATAAATTTACCAAAAGATATACAAGACTGATACACTGAAAACTACAAAACCTCATTGAAAGATGTTACATATATAAGTAACTAAAAATGCATCCCATGATCACAGATTGGAAGCCTTAATAATGTTAAGATGGCAGTATTCCCCAAATTGATTTATAGTCATTAAAATTTCAGGTAGATTTTTGCAGAAATTTACAAACTAATGCTAAAATTAGTATGGAAATGTAAAGGGGACCAAATATTCAAAACAATCTTTAAAACAAAACAAAACAAAGTTAGAAGACTCACAATTTTAAATTTCAAAACTTATTAAATCACAACAGTAATCAAGTCAGTGTGATACTCTATTAGGATAGGAATATAGATAAGTAGAATAGAATTGAGAGTCTAGATATAAACTCTTAAGTTTATTTTTGTCAATTGCTTTGGACAAGGGTAAAAAGACAATTTAATGGAAGAAAGAAAAGCTCTTTCAACAAAAAGTGTTTTTCAGCAAAAAATAATCTTTTCAATGAAGAAACAAGATATCCACATTCAAAATAATAAAGATGGAACCCTACCTCACACCATATAAAAATTAACTAAAAATGAATTAAAGACCTAAATGTAAGAGCTAAAACTATAATGCTTTCAGAAAACAAAAACATAGGATTAAGTTTTCATGACCTTGCATTAAGCAATGGTTTCTTAGATATAACAGCACAACACAAGCAACAAAAGAAAAAATAGAGTAAATAATTTTAATCAAAAATTTAAAGTTTTGTTTTTGAAAGGATGCTCTGGTGAAAATGAAAAGACAATTAATAGACAAGGAGAAAATATTTGCAAAACATGTACTTGATAACAGACTAGTATCTAGAATATATTAAGAACACTTAAAACTCAATTATAAGAAGAAAAATAACCCAATTGAAAATGGGCAGAGAATATGAATAGATCTTTCTCCAAAAAAGGTACACAAATGCCCAACCATACGAAAAGATGTTTAACATAATTAGGCACCAGAGAAATGCAAATTGAAACCAAAACAAGACATAGCTTCACAACTGCTAGCATAGCTATAATCAAAGAGACAGACACTAACACGTGTTCGAAAGGATGTGGAAAAATTGGAACCACTATACCCTGCTGCTTGAAATGTAAAAATGTGCATCTGACACAGAAAATAATTTAGCAGTTTCTCAGAAAGTTAAACATATAACTACCATATGACCCAGGAATTTCACCACCAGGTACATACCCAAAAGAATAGAAAACTTATGTCCATGCAAAATTATGTTTGTGAATGTTCATAGCAGCATTATTTATAATAGTCAAAAGATAGAAACAACACAAATGTCCATCAACTGATGAATGAATAAACAAAATGTGGTGTAGTTAAGTAATGAAATATTATTTGGTTACTAAGATGAATGACTGAAATCTCAGAAACATAAAGGACCAAAGTGAGGATTTGTTACTCCAAATCCAATTCTACTAACAAGGACCAGTGAAAAGGAAATGAATCTTTGAGGGAAAAGGTGACCCTCTCATTTTTAAGGTTTTGTGATGGCCAAAGACGTGGGCATATTTAACAAATTATGTATGTTTCCATGACCAGAGATTCTAAGGGTTAATATGGTTCAGTGTCTGAGAAGATATCTGAAATAAAATCAAAGTACAATCAAGAAAGAACAGGAGGGCTTCCCTGGTGGTGCAGTGGTTGAGAGTCCGCCTGCCGATGCAGGGGACGTGGATTTGTGCCCTGATCTGGGAAGATCCCACATGCCGCGGAGCGGCTGGGCCCGTGAGCCATGGCCACTGAGCCTGCGCATCCAGAGCCTGTGCTCTGCAACAGGAGAGACCACAACAGTGAGAGGCCCGCGTACCACAAAAAAAAAAAAAAGAAAGAAAGAACAGGACACACAGAAATGTGTTAATTGCCTGAGTAACATGGTGTGATTTATTAGATTTTAAAGGAAGAATGAAAAAAGAAAAGGGAAAAGAAGCAACCAAGAACAATTCTTTATGTGTGTAAAGCATTTTATAGCTGGTAGTGTTGCTCATTAATTGATTCATTGATTGACCTATTCATTCAGCAAACATTGGCATATAAGAAGCATTCGGCCAGAGTTACAAAAATGAATAAAATTTGTCTCAAGGAACTCAAAGCCTAGGCTACGAGTTGGGGTTTGGAGAGGGGTGAGAGACATTGAAACAAACAAATATAACACAGTGAAATAATGTTGTCATTTATAAGTTTTAGGTTTATACTTAATCAAAATATGTACCAAGTAATAAGAGTAGAGGAAAAGTAATAACTGCTCCTTGAAGGAAGTTAGAGGATGAGACACATGTAAATGTTTGGGAAAGTTTCAAAGAGATGATCCTTTCTTGAATGATACTTAGGAAACAATGAGACTAACAAGGGGGAGCAGTTCAGCAAAACATTTGCAAATCATTTCATGAAGAGGAAACTGCATGTGCTCTAATACAAGATTTACAAAGCATTTGCACATCTATTGTCCCATTTGATCATCATCATAAGCCTGAGAAAAAAGTAAGGCAATTATTGTAATCAACATTTTACAGCCAAAGAAAAACAAGGCTCAGGATAAGAGAGAAAACAACTTCCTTACAAATGGAAAAATCAAGTTTCAGCCCAGGTATTCTTTCTATTTATTTAATAGGAAAAAGAAACCAAAGTTATATGGACTTATGAGAGAGGAGTCAGGAAAATAAAGATGAGAGTGAATTTAGGTTGAGGAAAAGGAATTTTTGGTTCTTTTTGTTTTTTGGAACAAGATGAAGAAACTGGACAGACCCTCTATCTGGATCAGATTAGAAAGAACTGCACCACTCCTGTCTTATCCATTAAGGATCTTGAATTTCCAACAGAAACAGATAGAATAAAATTATTTAAGAGAAAATTGAAGTCCGTAATAAATGAGAAGAAAAAACGAAGTTGCTCTAAAGAAATTTAAGTCTCCTGGCCCAGAAAATTTACATCTGAGGGACATGAGTGACCATGTAACTTCCATATAATCAAAAATTATTGTTACTAATTTTGAGAAAGCATAGAGACCCGGATAGATATATCCTGGCAGGCGGAAGATAGTCAACAATCCTCACTTTCAGGATGCTCAAGAGGCACATGTCAAACATGCCAAACTATGAGTTTATTCCTCACAAGACTCTAAAATTGATTATTGAATGAACAGTTTCTGGGTGCTTAGAAAAGGAAGCAGTAATTATTCAGAGCCAAAATGGATTCACCAAGAAGAGGTGATGCCAAATCTACACAACCTAATTTCCTTTTTACAAACATTTTTCTGATTATAAAAATATGTTTATTTAGGTCTACTGCCCATATTTGGATTGGGTTATTTGCTTTTTTGATATTGAGCTGCATGATCTGCTTGTAAATTTTGGAGATTAATCCTTTGTCAGTTGCTTCACTTGAAAATACTTTCTCCCATTCTGACGGTTGTCTTTTCATCTTGCTTATGGCTTTCTTGGCTGTGCAAAAGTTTTTAAGTTTCATTAGGTCCCATTTGTTTATTTTTCCTTTTATTTCCATTTCTCTAGGAGGTGGGTCAAAAAGGATCTGGCTGTGATTTATGTCCTAGAGTGTTCTGCCTATGTTTTCCTCTAAGAGTTTGATAGTGCCTGGCCTTACATTTAGGTCTTTAATCCATTTTGAGTTTCTTTTTGTGTATGGTGTTAGGGAGTGTTCTAATTTCATTCTTTTTCATGTAGCTGTCCAGATTTCCCAGCACCACTTATTGAAGAGGCTGTCTTTTCTCCACTCTATATTCTTGCCTCCTTTATCAAAGATAAGGTGACCATATGTGTGCGGGTTTAATCTCTGGGCTTTCTATCCTGTTCCATTGATCTATATTTCTGTGTGTTTTGTTTTTGTTTTTGTTTTTTGTGGTACTTGGGCCTCTCACTGCTGTGGCCTCTCTCGTTGCAGAGAACAGTCTCCGGACGCGCAGGCTCATTGGCCATGGTTCACGGGCCCAGCTGCTCTGTGGAATGTGGGATCTTCCCAGACCAGGGCAGGAACCCGTGTCCCCTGTATCGGCAGGCAGACTTTCAAACACTGCGCCACCGGGAAAGCCCTATATTTCTGTTTTTGTGCCAGTACCATACTGTCTTGATTGCTGTAGCTCTGTGTAGTATAGTTTGAAGTCAGGCAGCCTGATTCATCCAGCTCCTTTTTTCTTTCTCAAGAATGTTTGGTTATTCAGGGTCATTTGTGTTTCCACAAAAACTGTGAAATCTTTTGTTCTACTTCTGTGAAAAATGCCAGTGGTAGTTTGATAGAGATTGCATTGAATCTGTAGATTGCTTTGGGTAGTATAGTCATATTCACAATGTTGATTTTTCCAATCCAAGAACATGGTATATCTCTCCATCTATTTGTATCACCTTTAGTTTCTTTCATCAGTGTCTTATAATTTTCTGCATACAGATTTTTGTCTCCTCAGGTAGGTTTATTCCTAGATATTTTATTCTTTTGTTGCAACAGTAAATGGGAATGTTCCAAAGAAGATAAACAGATTGTCAACAAACACATGAAAGAATGCTCAACATCATTAATCATTAGAGAAATGCAAATCAAAAGTACAATGAGATATAAATTCACACCAGTCACAATGGCCATCATCAAAAAATCTACAAACAATAAATGCTGGAGAGGGTTTGGAGAAAAGGGAACCATCTTGCACTGTTGGTGGGAATGTAAACTGATACAGCCACTATGGAGAACAGTATGGAGGTTTCTTAAAAAACTAAAAAATAGAACTACCATACTACACAGCAGTCCCACTACTGGACATATACCCTGAGAAAACCAAATTCAAAAAGAGTCATGTACCACAATGTTCATTGCAGCTCTATTTACAATAGCCAGGACATGGAAGCAGCCTAAGTGTCCATAACAGATGAATGGATAAAGAAGATGTGGCACATATATAGAATGGAATATTACTCAGCCATAAAATGAAACGAAATTGAGTTATTTGTAGTGTGGTAGGTGGACCTAGAGTCTATAATACACTGTGAAGTAAGTCAGAAAGAGAAAAACAAATACTGTATGCTAACACACATATATGGAATAAAAAATAAAAAGTTCTGAAGAACCTAGGGGCAATACGGGAATAAAGACACAGACCTACTAGAGAATGTGCTTGAGGATACAGGGAGGGAGAAAGGTAACCTGGGATGAAGTGAGAGAGTGGCATGGTCATATATACACTACCAAACATAAAATAAATAGCTCGTGAGAACCAGCCACATAGCACAGGGAGATCAGCTTGGTGGTTTGTGACCAACTAGAGGAGTGGGATAAGGAGGGTGGTAGGGAGGGAGACGGAAGAGGGAAGAGATATGGGAACATATGTATATGTATAACTGATACACTTTGTTATAAAGCAGAAACTAACAAACACACACACACACACACAAATATCCACTGAATTTTGTGAAAGGAGGTTATTGGTGACCTTGGCAAGATCCACATTTACTAGACTTAGGAAGTGAATGGGTATTGGTGGGAGACAAGAGAGGGAAGTGATATGGGGAGGTTTTGAGCTTCAAGATGGCAGAAGCGTAAGATGTGGAGATCACCTTCCTCCCCACAAATACATCAGAAATACATCTACCTGTTGAACAACTCCTACAGAACACATACTGAACACTGGCAGAAGACATCTGACCTCGCAAATGGAAAAAACTCCCCAAGTACCTGGGTAGGGGAAGAAAAAAAAAGAGACAAAAGTATAGGGACAGGACCTGCACCAGTGGGAGGGAGCTGTGAAGGAGGAAATGTTTCCACACATTAGGAAGTCCCTTCACAGGTGGAGACTGCAGGTGGCAGAGGGGGGAAGCTTTGGAGCCATGGAGGAGACCACAGCAACAGGGGTGCAAAGGGCAAAGAGGAGAGATTCCCGCACAGAGTATTGGTGCCAACAAGCACTCACCAGCCCAAGAGGCTTGTCTGCTCACCCGCCAGGACGGGTGGAGGCTGGGAGCAGAGGCTCAGGTTTTGGAGGTCCGATCCCAGGGAGAGGACTGGGGTTGGCTCTGTGAACACAGCCTGAAGACGTTAGTGCACCACAGCTAGCTGCGAGAGAGTCAGAAAAATGTCTGGAGCTGCGGAAGAGAGAAGAGACTTTTTTTTTGCCTTTGTTTCCTGGTGGGTGAGAAGAGGGCATTAAGAGCGGAGTTTAAAGGGGCTCCAGAGACGGGCGTGAGCCACAGCTATCAGCGCGGACCCCAGAGATGGGCATGAGATGCTAAGGCTGCTGCTGCAGCCACAAAGAAACCTGTGAGCAAGGACAGGTCACTATCCACACCTCCTTTCCTGGGAGCTTGTACAGACTGCTGCTGCTAGTGTCCTGTGATCCAGGGACAATTTCCCTGGGAGAATGCACGTCGCGCCTCAGGCTGGTGCAACATCATTCTGGCCTCTGCTGCCGCAGGCTCACCCCACGTCCGTACCCCTACCACCCCCCAGACTGAGTGTGCTAGAGTCCTCAAATCAGCTGCTCCTTTAACCCTGTCCTGTATGAATGAAGAACAGATGCCCTCAGGCGACTTACTCGTGGGGGGTGGGTCCAAACCCAAGGCTGAACACCAGGAGCTGTGCAAACAAAGAAGAGAAGGGGAAATTTCTCCCAGCAGCCTCAGGAGCAGTGAATTAAATCTCCACAATCAACGTGATGTACCCTGTATCTGTGGAATAACTGAATAGAAATGAATCATACCAAACTGAGGAGGTGGACTTTGGGAGCAACAATATATGTGTTTTTTCCTTTTCTCTTTTTGTGAGTGTGTATATGTATGCTTCTGATTGTGATTTTGTCTGTATGCCTTTGCTTTTACCACTTGTCCTAGGGTTCTGTCTGTTCATTTTACTTTTTTTACTTAAAAAATTTTTTTCTTAAAAATTAATTTTTCTTTTTTATTTTAGTAACTTTATTTTATTTGACTTTATTTTATTTTAACTTCTTCTTTCTTTCTTTCTTTTTTTTCTCATTTTCATTCTGAGCTGTGGCTAGGACAGGCTGTTGGTGCTCCAGCCAGGCATCAGGGCTGTGTCACTGAGGTGGGAGAGCCAACTTCAGGACACTGGTCCAAAAGAGACCTCCCAGCTCCATGTAATATCAAACAGCAAAAATCTCCCAGAGATCCCCATCACAATGCCAAGACCCAGCTCCACTCAATGACCAGCAACCTAGAGTGCAGGACACCCTATACCAAACAACTAGCAAGACAGGAACACAAGCACATTCATTAGAACAGTGGCTGCCTAAAATAATAATAAGGCCACAGACACCCCAAAACACAGCACCAGACGTGGACCTGTCCACCAGAAAGACAAAATCCAGGCTCATCCACCAAAACACAGGCACTAGTCCCCTCAATCAGGAAGCCTACAAAACCCACTGAATGAACCTTAGTCACTGGGGACAGACACCAAAAACAATGGAAACTACGAACCTGCAGCCTTCAAAAAGGAGACCCCCAAACTCAGTAAGTTAAGCAAAATGAGAACACAGAGAGACACACAGCAGATGAAGGAGCAAGGCAAAAACCCACCAGACCTAAGAAATGAGGAGGAAATAGGCAGTCTACCTGAAAAGTAATTCAGAATAATGAGAGTAAAGATGATCCAAAATTTTGGAAATAGAATGGAGAAAATATAAGAAATGTTCAACAAGGAATTAGAAGAACTGAAGAGCAAACGGTGATGAACACAATAAATGAAATTAAAAATTCTCTAGAAGGGATCAATAGCAGAATAAGTGGGGCAGAAGAATGGATAAGTGACCTGGAAGATAAAAGAGTGGAAATAACTACTGCAGAGCAGAATAAAGAGAAAACAATGAAAAGAATTGAGAACGGTCTCAGAGACCTCAGGGACAACATTAAACACACCAACATATGAATTATAGGGGTCCCAGAGGAAGAAGAGAAAATAAAAGGGACTGAGAAAGTATTTGAATAAATTATAATTGAAAACTTCCTGAATATGGGAAAGGAAATAGTTAGTCAAGTCCAGGAAGGAAAGAGAGTCCCATACAGGATAAATCCAAGGAGAAACACGCCAAGACACATATTAATCAAACTATCAAAAATTCACTACAAAGAACAAATATTAAAAGCAGCAAGGGAAAAACAACAAATAACACACAAGGGAATCCCCATAAGGTTAACAGTTGATCTTTCAGGAGAAACTCTGCAAGCCAGAAGGGAGAGGTAGGACATATTTAAAGTGATGAAGGAGAAAAACCTGCAACCACGATTACTCTACCCAGCAAGGATCTCATTCAGATTTGATGGAGAAATTAAAACCTTTACAGACAAGCAAAAGCTGAGAGAGTTCAGCACCACCAAACCAGCTTTACAACAAATGCTAAAGGAACTTCTCTAGGCAAGAAACACAAGAGATGGAAAAGAGCTACAATAATAAACCCCAAACAATTATGAAAATGGGGATAGGAACATACATATCGATAATTACCTTAAATGTAAATGGATTAAATGCTCCAACCAAAAGACATAGACTGGCTTAATGGATACAAAAATAAGACCTGTATATATGCTCTCTACAAGAGATCCACTTCAGACCTAGGGACACATACTGACTGGAATTGAGACGATGGAAAAAGATATTCCATGCAAATGGAAATCAAAAGAAAGCTGGAGTAGCAATTCTCATATCAGATGAAATAGACTTTAAAACAAAGACTATTACAAGAGAAAAAGGAGGACACTACATAATGATCAAGGAGTAAATCCAAAAAGAAGATGTAAAAATTGTAGGTATTTATGAACACAACATAGGGTCACCTCAATACATAAGGCAAATACTAACAGCCATAAAAGGGGAAATCATCATTAACACAATCATAGTAGGAGACTTTAACACCCAACTTTCATCAATGGACAGATCATCCAAAATTAAAATGAATAAGGAAACACAAGCTTTAAATGATATATTAAACAAGATGGACTTAATTGATATTTATAAGACATTCCATCCAAAAACAATAGAATACACATTCTTCTCAAGTGCTCGTTGAACATTCTCCAGCATAGATCATATCTTAGGTCACAAATCAAGCCTTGGTAAATTTAAGAAAACTGAAATACTCTCAAGTATGTTTTCCGACCAGAATGCTATGAGACTAGATATCAATTACAGGAAACAATTTCTAAGAAATAAAAACACATGGAGGCTAAACAACACACTACTTAATAACCAAGAGATCACTGAAGAAATTAAAGAGGATATCAAAAAATACTTAGAAACCAATGATAATGAAAACACAATGACCCACAACCTGTGGGATGTAGGAAGAGCTGTTCTAAGAGGGAAGTTTATAGCAATATAAGCCTACGTTAAGAAACAAGAAACATCTCAAATAAACAACCTAACCTTATACCTAGAGCAATTAGAGAAAGATTAACAAAAAAAACACCAAACTTAGCAGAAGGAAAGAAATCAGAAAGATCAGATGAGAAGTAAATGAAAAAGAAATGAAGGAAATGAGAGCAAAGATCAATAAAACTAAAAGCTCGTTCTTTGAGGAGATAAACTAAATTGAGAAACATTAGCCAGATGCATCAAGAAAAATAGGGAGAAGACTCAAATCAATAGAAATAGAAGTGAAAAAGGAATAATAACAACTGACACTGCAAAAATATAAAAGATTATGAGAGATTACTACAAGCAACTCTATGCCAATAAAATGGACTAACTGGAAGAAATGGACAAATTCTTAGAAATGTCCAACTTTCCAAGACTGAAACAGGAAGAAATAGAAAATATGAACAGACAAACTTCAAGCCCTGAAATTGAAACTGTGATTTAAAATCTTCCAATAAACAAAAGCCCAGGACCAGATGGCTTCACAGGTGAATTCTATCGAACATTTAGAGAAGAGCTAACACATATCCTTCTCAAATTCTTCCAAAATATAGCAGATGGAGGATCACCCCCAAGCTCATTCTGATGCCAAAACCAGGCAAAGATGTCAAAAAAAAGAATTCTACAGGCCAATGTCACTAATGAACATAGATGCAAAAATCCTTAACAAAGTACTACCAAACAGAATCGAGCAGCACATTACAAGGATCGTACATTATGATCACGTGGGGTTTATCCCAGGAATGCAAGGATTCTTCAATATACGCAAATCAAACGTGATACCCCAAATAACAAATTGAAAGAGAAAAATATTATGATCATCTCAATAGATTCAGAGAAATCTTTCAACAAAATTCAACACCAATTTATAATAAATCCCTTCAGAAAGTAGGCATAGAGGGAACTTTCATCAACATAATAAAGGCCATATATGACAAACCCGCTGCCAACATGGTCCTCAATGGTGAAAAACTGAAAACATTACCACTAAGAACAGGAAAAAGACAAGGTTGCCCAATCTCATCACTATTATTCAACATAGTTTTGGAAGTTTTATCCACAGCAATCAGAGAAGAAAAAGAAATAAAAGGAATCTAAATTGGAAAAGGAGAAGTAAAGCTGTCACTGTTTGCAGATGACATGATACTATACATAGAGAATCCTAAAGATGCTACCAGAAAACTACTAGAGCTAATCAATGAATGTGGTAAAGTAGCAAGATACAAAATTAATGCACAGAAATCTCTGGCATTCCTATACAGTAATGATGAAAAAACTGAAACTGAAATTAAGAAAACACTCCCATTTACCATTGCAACAAAAAGAATAAAATATCTAGGAATAAATCTACCTAAGGAGACTAAAGACCTGTATGCAGAAAATTATAAGACACTGATGAAAGAAATTAAAGATGATACAAATAGATGGAGAGATATTCCATGTTCTTGGATTGGAAGAATCAACATTCTGAAAATGACTCTACTATCCGAAGCTATCTACAGATTCAATGCAATCCCTATCAAACTACCACTGGCATTTTTCACAGAACTAGAACAAAAAAATTCACAATTTGTATGGAAAGACAAAAGACCCCAAATAGCCAAAGCATTGTTGAGAAAGAAAAAGGAGTTGGAGGAATCAGGTTCCCTGACTTCAGACTACACTACACAAAGCTACAGTAATCAAGACAGCATGGTCCTGGCACAAAAACAAAAATATAGATCAATGAAACAGGATAGAAAGCTCAGAGATAAACCCACACACATATGGTCACCATATGTTTCATAAAAGAGGCAAGAATATACAGTGGAGAAAAGACAGCCTCTTCAATAATTGGTGCTGGGAAACCTGGACAGGTACATGTAAAAGTATGAAATAAGAACACTCCCTAACACCATACACAAAAAGAAACTCAAAATGGATTAAAGACCTAAATGTAAGGCCAGAAACCATCAAACTCTTAGAGGAAAACATAGGCAGAACACTATGACATAAATCACAGCAAGATCCTTTTTGACCCACCTCCTAGAGAAATGCAAATAAAAACAAGAATAAACAAATGGGACCTAATGAAACTTCAAAGCTTTTGCACAGCAAAGGAAACCATAAACAAGATGGAAAGCAAGCCCTCAGAATGGGAGAAAATATTTGCAAATGAAGCAACTGACAAAGGATTAATCTCCAAAGTTTACAAGCAGCTCAAACAGCTCAATATCAAAAAAAAAAAAAAAAACCAACCCAATCAAAAATGGACAGAAGGCCTAAATAGACATTTCTCGAAAGAAGATATACAGATTGCCAGCAAACACATGAAACAATGCTCAACATCATTAATCATTAGAGAGATGCAAATCAAAACTTCAATGAGATATCATCTCACACCGGTCAGAATGGCCATCATCAAAAAATCTACAAACAATAAATGCTGGAGAGGGTGTGGAGAAAAGGGAACCATCTTGCACTTTTGGTGGGAATGTAAATTGATGCAGCCACTATGGAGAATAATATGGAGGTTCCTTTAAAACTAAAAATAAAACTACCATAGGACCTAGCAATCCCACTATTGGTCATATACCCTGAGAAAACCATAATTCAAAAACAGTCATGTACCTCAATGTTCACTGCAGCTCTATTTACAATAGCCAGGACATGGAAACAACCTAAGTGTCCATCAACAGATGAATGGATAAAGAAAATGTGGCACATATATACAATGGAATATTACTCAGCCAGAAAATGGAACAAATCTGAGTTATTTGTAGTGAGGTGGATGGACCTAGTGACTGTCATACAGAGTGAACTAAATCAGAAAGAAAAAAATAAACACCATATGCTAACACATATATATGGAATCTAAAAAAAAAAGAAAAGAAAAGAAAAAACAATGGGCAGAAGAACCTAGGGGCAAGATGGGAATCATGATGCAGACCTACCAGAGAATGGACTTGAGGATATGGGGAGTGGGAAGTGTAAGCTGGAACAAAGTGAGAGAATGGCATGGCCATACATACACTACCAAACGTAAAAGAGATAGCTAGTGAGAAGCAGCCGCATAGCACAGGGAGATCAGCTCGGTGCTTTCTGACCACCTAGAGGGTTGGGATATGGAGGGTGAGAGGGAGGGAGATGCAAGAGGGAAGAGATATGGGGGTATATGTATATGTATAACTGATTCACTTTGTTATAAAGCAGAAACTAACATCATTGTAAAGCAATTATACTCCAATAAAGATGTTTAAAAAAATGTTTAGTTCCGGGCTTCCCAGGTGGCATAGTGGTTGAGAGTCCGCCTGCTGATTCAGGGGACACGGGTTCATGCCCTGGTCCAGGAAGATCCCACTTGCTGCAGAGCAGCTAGGCCCATGAGCCATGGCCGCTGAGCCTGCGCGTCCAGAGCCTGTGCTCCGCAACGGGAGAGGCCACAACAGTGAGAGGCCTGCGTACCACACACACACAAAAAAATGTTTAGTTCAGGAAATACTAAACAATAAATGAGAACAATAAAACAACTCAAATTTACCCTTATCACCAAATAGAAATAACCACTTATTAATATTTTGGTATACTTAAGACTTTTAAAAATATTTTTTGACATAGCTGATATATTATAAATTTACAATTCAATATCTGGCTTTTTAATTTAACATTATTTTCCTCAGTGTTCATCTAATAAATATGTATTTAATTCTTATTATATGTAAGGTAATATGCTCACTCTAAGCACAAAATATTCAATTATATGCTATTCCTCCATTTATTAAATTTATCCAAAATCACAAGCTAATAATTGAATAATAGTCTATTATGTTTTTGTGTCATTATTCATTCAATCCTTCCCTTATTGAATTATATTTTCTATTTTTTTATATCATAAACAATGTTATAATAAATATCCTGGTAATAAGGCCTTTTCTGAGTTTTGAACATATCCTTTGGATAGATTCTAAGTGTAATTTTAAAGTCATGAAATCCTTTAAGCTGAGGAATAAAACAAGGATGCCTACTCCTGCCACTTCTATTTAACATAGTCCTGAAGTCCTAGCCAGAACAATTAGCTAAGAAAAATAAATAGAAAACATCCAAATTGGAAAAAAAAGTAGTGAATTCGTCTCTCTTTGCAGATGACATGATCCTATATGTAGAAAACACTAAAGACTCCACCAAAAAATAAAGAAAAAAAACTGTTAGAACTAAAACATGAATTCAGTAAAGTTGCAGGATACAAAATTAACATACAAAAATCAGAAGCATTTCTATACACCAAAAATAAAGTACTAATAAAGGAAATTAAGAAAACAATTTGCAATTGCATTGAAAAGAACAAAATACTTAGGAATAAACTTAACAAAGGAGGTGAAAATTCTGTACACTGAAAAAAAACACTGAGAAAAAAAAATTAAGGAGACAAAAATAAATGGAAACATTCTGAGTTCATGAAGTAAAAGAATTAATATTGTTAAAACGTTCATACTACCCAAAGCAATCTACAGATTCAGTGCTATCCCCATCAAAATCCCAATGGCATTTTTTAAGGAAATAGAAAAAAATCCTAAAATTCTAATGGAACAAGAATAACTAAAGTGATCTTCAGAAAAAAGAACAAAGTTGGAGGCATCATACTTCCGGGTTTCAAAATGTATTAAAGCTATAGTAATTAAAACAGTATAGTACTGGCATAAAGACAGACATAGAACAATGGAGCAGGATAGAGAGATGAGAAATAAACCCACACATATATGGTCAACTGATCTTTGACAAGGATGCCAAGAATACACAACAGGCAAAGGATAGCCTCTTAAATGAATAGTACTAGGAAAAATGGATATCCACATGCAAAATAAAATTAATCTGGACCCTTACCTTACACCCTACACAAAATCAACTCAAAGTGGACTAAAGACATTAGACCTGGGACTCTGAAACTCCTGAATGAAAACATAGGAGAAACACTTGTTGACATTGGCGTTCTTGACATACAATAATTTCTATAATATAACACCAAAAGAACAGGCAACAAAGGCAAAAATAGACAAGTGGAACTACAGGCATGCCTCAGAGATATTGTAGGTTCAATTCCAGACAACTGCAATGAAGTGAATTTTGCAAAAAAGTGAGTCACATGAATTTTTTGGTTTCTCAATGCATATAAAAATTATGTTTACACTATACTGTATTCCTTTAAGTGTGCAACACCATTGTATAAAAATGTACATATATTAAGTTAAAAATACTTAATTGCTAAAAATAATGCTAACTATAATCTGAGCCTTCAGTGAGTTGTAGTAGTAACATCAAAGATCACTGATCGATACTGAGGGGAAGATGGTGGAAGAGTAAGACGTGGAGATTAACTTCCTCCCCACAGATACATCAGAAATACATCTACTGGTGGAACTGCTCCTATAGAACACCCACTGAATGCTGGCAGAAGTCCCCAGACCTCCCAAAAGGCAAGAAACTCCCTCACGTACCTGGGTAGGGCAAAAGAAAAAACAAAGACAAAAGAATAGGGACAGGACCTACACCAGTGGGAGGGAGCTGTGAAGGAGGAAAGTTTCCACACACTAGGAAGCCCCTTCACGTGCAGAGACTGCGGGTGGTGGAGGCGGAAAGCTTCAAAGCCGTGGAGGAGAGCACAACAACAGGGGTGCAGAGAGCAAAGCAGAGAGATTCCTGCACAGAGGATCAGTGCCCACCAGCACTCACTAGCCTGAGAGGCTTGCCTCCTCACTCACCAGGGCGGGCAGGGGCTGGGAGCTGAGGCTCGGGCTTCGGTAGGATCCCAGGGAGAGGACTGGGGTTGGCGGCGTGAACACAGCCTGAAGGGGCTAGTGCACCATGGCTAGCCAGGAGGGAGTCTGGGAAAAGGTCTGGGACTGCCAAAGAGGCAAGAGACTTTTTCTTCCCTCTTTGTTTCCCGGTGCGCGAGAAGGGATTGAGAGCGCTGCTTAAAGGAGCTCCATTGACAGGCGCAAGCCACGGCTAACAGCATGGACCCCAGAGACAGGCCTGAGATGCTAAGGCTGCTGCTGCTGCCACCAAAAAGCAAGTGTGTGAACACAGGTCACTATCCACACCTCTGCTTCCCGGAGCCTGTGCAGCCCGCCACTGCCAGGGTCCTGTAAGCCAAGGACAACTTCCCCGGAAGAATGCACGGTGCACATCAGGCTGATACAACGTCACGAAGGCCTCTGCCACTGCAGGCTCACCCCGCATCCATAACCCTCCCGCCCCCCAGCATGAGGGAGCCAGAGCCCCCTAATCAGCGGCTCTTTAACCCTGTACAGTCTGATCACAGAACAGATGCCCTCAGGCGACATACACACAGAGACAGGACCAAATACAAAGCTGAACCCCGGGAGCTGTCTGAACAAAGAAGAAAAAGGGAAATTTCTCCCAGCAGCCTCAGGAGCAGCAGATTAAAGCTCCACAATCAAACTGATGTACGCTGCATCTGTGGAATACCTGAATAGACAACGAATCATCCCAAATTGAGGAGATGGACTTTGAGAGCAAGATATATTATTTTTTCCAACTTTCCTCTTTATAAGTATGTGTATGATTCTTTGTGAGATTTTGTCTGTATAGCTTTGCTTTCACCATTTGTCCTGGGGTTCTGTCCATCCGTTTCTTTTTTTTTTTTTTCTTTTTTACTTTTTAAAAAAAAATTTTTCTTAATAATTATCTTTTATTTTAATAACTTTATTTTATTTTATCTTACATTATTTTAACTTCCTTCCTTCCTTCTTTCTTTCTTTCTTTCTTTCTTTCTTTCTTTCTTTCTTTCTTTCTTTCTTTCTTTCTTTCTTCCTTTCTTTCTTTCTACTTTTTCTCACTTTTATTCTGAGCCACGTGGATGAAAGGCTTTTGGTGCTGCAGCCAGGAGTCAGTGCTGTGCCTCTGAGGTGGGAGAACCAACTTCAGGACACTGGTCCACAAGAGACCTCCCAGCACCATGTAATATCAAATGGCAAAAATCTCCCAGAGATCTCCCTCTCAACAAAAGACATAGCTCCACTCAACGATGAGCAAGCTACAGTGCTGGACTACCTATGCCAAACAACCAGCAAGACAGGAACACAAACCAACACACTAGCAGAGAGGCTGCCTAAAATCATAATAAGCCCATAGACACCCCAAACACACCACCAGACATGGGTCTGCCCACCAGAAAGACAAGAAAGTGCCTCATCCACCAGAACACAGGCACTAGTCCCCTCCATCAGGAAGCCAACAGAACCCACTGAACCAACTTTAGCCACTGAGGACAGACACCAAAAACAACAGGACCGATGAACTTGCCACCTGGAAAAAGGGGACCACAAACACAGTAAGATAAGCAAAATGAGAGAACAGAGAAACACACAGCAGATGAAGGAGCAAGATAAAAACCCACCAGACCTAACAAATGAAGAGAAAATAGGCAGTCTACCTGAAAAAGAATTCAGAATAATGATACTAAAGATGATCCAAAATCTTAGAAATGGAATAGAGAAAATGCAAGAAACATTTAACAAGGACCTAGAAGAATTAAAGAGGAAACAAACAATGATGAACAAGACAATAAATGAAATTAAAAATACTCTAGAAGGGATCAATAGCAGAATAACTGAGGCAGAAAAACAGATAAGTGCCTGGAAGATAAAATTGTGGAAATAACTACTGCAGAGCAGAAAAAAGAGAAAAGAATGAAAAGAACTGAGGACAGCCTCAGAGACTTCTGAGACAACATTAAATGCACCAACATTCGAATTATAGGGGTCCCAGAAGAAGAAGAGAAAAAGAAAGGGACAGAGAAGATATTTAAAGAGATTATAGTTGAAAACTTCCCTAATATGGGAAAGGAAATAGTTAATCAAGTCCAGGAAGCACAGAGAGTCCCATACAGGATAAATCCAAGGAGAAAAACGCCAAGACACATATTAATCAAACTATCAAAAATTAAATACAAAGAAAACATATTAAAGGCAGCAAGGGAAAAACAACAAAGAACACACAAAGGATTCCCCATATGGTTAACAGCTGATCTTTCAGCAGATACTCTGCAAGCCAGAAGTGAATGGCAGGACATATTTAAAGTGATGAAGGAGAAAAACCTACAACAAAGATTATTCTACACAACAAGGATCTCATTCAGATTTGATAGAGAAATTAAAACCTTTACAAACAAGCAAAAGCTGAGAGAGTTCAGCACCAACAAACCAGCTTTACAACAAATGCTAAAGGATCTTCTCTAGCCAAGAAACACAAGAGAAGAACAAGACTTACAATAAAAAAACACAAAACAATTAAGAAAATGGGAATAGGAACATAAATATTGATGATACCCTTAAATGTAAATGGATTAAGTGCTCCCACCAAAAGACACAGACTGGCTGAATGGATACAAAACCAAGACCCATATATATGCTGTCTACAAGAGACCCACTTTAGACCTAGGGACACATACAGACTGAAAGTGGGGGGAAGGAAAAAGTTATTCCATGCAAATGGAAACCAAAAGAAAGCTGGAGTAGCAATTTTCATATCAGATGAAATAGACTTTAAAATAAAGACTACTACAAGAGACAAAGAAGGACACTACATAATGATCAAGGGTTCGATCCAAGAAGAAGATATAACAATTGTAATTATATATGCTCCAAACATAGGATCACCTCAATACATAAGGCAAGTACTAACAGCCATAAAAGGGGAAATCAACAGTAACACATTCATAGTAGGGGACTTTAAAACCCTTCTTTCACCAATGAACAGATCATCGAAAATGAAAATAAATAAGGAAACACAAGCTTTAAATGATACATTAAACAAGATGGACTTAATTGATATTTATTTGACATTCCATCCAAAAACAACATAATACACTTTTCTCTTAAGTGCTTATGCAACATTATGAAGGATAGATCATATCTTCGGTCACTAATCAAGCCTTGGCAAATTTAAGAAAATTGAAATTGTATCAAGAATCTTCTCCGACCACAATGCTATGAGACTAGATATCAATTACAGGAAAGATCTGTTAAAAAATATAAACACATGGAGGCTAAACAATACACTACTTAATAACGAAGTGATCACTGAATAAATCAAAGGGGAAATCAAAAAATACCTAGAAACAAATGACAATGGAGACAAGAAGACCCAAAACCTATGGGATGCAGCAAAAGCAGTTCTAAGTGGGAACTTTATAGCAATACAATCCTACCTTAAGAAACGAGAAACATCTCAAATAAACAACCTAACCTTGCACCTAAAGCCATTAGAGAAAGCAAAACAAAAAAACCCCAAAGTTAGCAGAAGGAAAGTAATCATAAAGATCAGATCAGAAATAAATAAATGAAGGAAATGATAGCAAAGGTCAATAAAACTATAAGCTGGTTCTTTGAGTAGATAAAAAAAATTGATAAACCATTAGCCAGACTCATCAAGAAAAAAAGGGAGAAGACTCAAATCAATAGAATTAGAAATGAAAAAGGACAAGTAAAAACTGACACTGCAGAAATACCAAAGATCATGAGAGAATACTGCAAGCAACTGTATGTCAATAAAATGGACAACGTGGAAGAAATGGACAAATTCTTAGAAATGCACAACCTGCCAATACTGAACCAGGAAGAAGTAGAAAATATGAACAGACCAATCACAAGCACTGAAATTGAGACTGATGTTAAAAATCTTCCAACAGGGCTTCCTTGGTGGCGCAGTGGTTGAGAGTTTGCCTGCCAATGCAGGGGACATGGGTTCGTGCCCCAGTTTGGGAAGATCCCACTTGCTGTGGAGTGGCTAGACCCATGAGCCATGGCCGCTGAGCCTGTGCATCCAGAGCCTGTGCTCTGCAACAGGAGAGGCCACAACAGTGAGTGGCCCGTGTACAGCAAAAAATAATAATAATAATAATCTTCCAAAAAACAAAGACCCAGGACCAGTTGGCTTCACAGGCAAATTCTATCAAACATTTAGGGAAGAGCTAACACCTATGCTTCTCAAACTCTTCCAAAATATAGCAGAGGGAGGAACACTCCCAAACTCATTCTATGAGGGCACCATCACCCTGTTACCAAAACCAGACAAAGATGTCAAAGAAAGAAAACTACAGGGAAATATCACTGATGAACATAGATGCAAAAATCCTCAACAAAATACTAGCAAAAAGAATCCAACAGCACATTAAAAGGATCATATGCCATGATCAAGCGGGGTTTATTCCAGGAATGCAAGGTTTCTTCAATTTATGCAAATCAATCAATGTGATAAACCATATTAACAAGTTGAAGGAGAAAAACCATATGATCATCTCAATAGATGCAGAGAAAGTTTTTGAAAAAATTCAACACCGATTTATGATAAAAACCCTGCAGAAAGTAGGCATAGAGGGAACTTTCATCAACATAATAAAGTCCATATATGACAAACCCACTGCCAACATCGTCCTCAATGGTGAAAATCTGAAAGCATTTCCACTAAGATCAGGAACAAGACAAGGTTGCCTACTCTCACCACTATTATTCAACATAGTTTTGGAAGTTTTAGACACAGCAATCAAAGAAGAAAAAGAAATAAAAGGAATCCAAATCAGAAAAGAAGTAAAGCAGTCACTGTTTGCAGATGACATGATATTATATGTAGAGAGTTCCAAAGATGCTACCAGAAAAGTACTAGAGCTAATCAATGAATGTGGTAAAGTAGCAGGATACAAAATTAATGCACCAAAATCTCTGGCATTCCTATACATGAATGATGAAATATCTGAAAGTGAAATTAAGAAAACACTCCCATTTACCATTGCAATAAAAAAAATAAAATATCTAGGAATAAACCTACCTAAGGAGACAAAAGACCTGTATGCAGAAAATTATAAGACATTGATGAAAGAAATTAAAGATGATACAAATAGATGGAGAGATATACCATGTTCTTGGATTGGAAGTATCAACATTGTATAAATGACTCTACTACCTGAAGCAATCTACAGATTCAATGCAATCCCTATCAAACTACCACTGGCATTTCTCACAGAACTAGAACAAAAAATTCATAATTTGTATGGAAACACAAAAGACCCAGAATAGTCAAAGTAACCTTGAGAACGAAAAATGGAGCTGGAGGAATCAAGCTCCCTGACTTCAGACTATACTACAAAGCTACAGTAGTCAAGACAGTATGGTACTGGCACAAAAACAGAAATATAGATCAATGGAACAGGATAGAAAGCCTGGAGATAAACCCACAAACGTATGGTCACCTTATCTTTGATAAAGGAGACAAGAATATACAGTGGAGAAAGACAGCCTCTTCAGTTAATGGTGCTGGGGAAACTGGAGAGGTACATGTAAAAGTATGAGATTAGAACACTCCCTAACACCATACACAAAAATAAACTCAAAATGGTTTGAAGACCTAAATGTAAGGCCAGAAACTATCAAACTCTTAGAGAAAATCATAGGCAGAACACTTTATGACATAAATCACAGCAAGATCCTTTTTGACCCACCTCCTAGAGAAATGAAAACAAAAATAAACAAATGTGACCTAATGAAACTTCAAAGATTTTGTACAGCAAAGGAAACCATAAACAAGACCAAAAGACAACCCTCAGAATGGGAGAAAATATTTGCAAATGAAGCAAGTGACAGAGGATTAATCTCCAAAATTTACAAGCAGCTCATGCAGCTCCATAACAAAAAAACCAAAAACCCAATCCAAAAATGGGCAGAAGTCCTAAAGAGACATTTCTCCAAAGAAGATATACAGACTGCAAACAAACACATGAAAGAATGCTCAACATCATTAATCATTAGAGGAATGCAAATCAAAACTACAATGCGATATCATCTCACACAGGTCTGAATGGGCATCATCAAAATATATAGAAACAATAAATGCTGGAGAGGGTGTCGAGAAAAGGGAACACTGTTGCACTGCTTATGTGAATGTAAATTGATACAGCCGCTATGTAGAAGAGTGTGGAGTTTCCTTTAAAAACTACAAATAGAACTACCATACGACCCAGCAATCCCACTACTAGGCATATGCCCTGAGAAAACATAATTCAATAAGAGTCATGTACCACAATATTCATTGAAGCTCTGTTTACAGTATCTAGGACATGGAAGCAATCTAAGTGTCCATAAACAGATGAATGGATAAAGAAGATGTGGCACATATACACAATGGAATATTACTCAGCCATAAAAGGAAACGAAATTGAGTTATTTGTAGTGAGGTGGATAGACCTAGAGTCTGTCATACAGAGTGAAGTAAATCAGAAATAGAAAAACAAATACTGTATGCTAACACATATATGTGGAATCTAAGGGAAAAAATGTCATGAAGAACCTAGGGGTAAGATGGAAATAAAGACACAGACCTACTAGAGAATGGACTTGAAGATATGGGGAGTGGGAAGGGTAAGCTGTGACAAAGTGAGAGAGTGGCATGGACATATATACACCACCAAATGTAAAGTAGATAGTTAGTGGGAAGCAGCCGCATAGCACAGGGAGATCAGCTCGGTGCTTTGTGACCACCTAGAGGGGTTTGATAGGGAGGGTGGGAGGGAGGGAGACACAAGAGGGAAGAGATATGGGAACATATGTATATGTATAACTGATTCACTTTGTTATGAATCAGAAACTAACACACCATTGTAAATCAATTATATTCCAGTAAAGATGTTAAAAAAAATCACTGATCACAGATGACTGTAACAAATATGATAATAATGAAAATGTTTGAAATATTAAAAGAATTACCAAAATACGACAAAAAGACACAAAGTGAGAAATGCTGTCGGAAAATGATGCTGATAGACTTGGTCAATGCAGGGTTGCCATTAACCTTCAATTTGTGAAAATCACAATATCTGCAAAGTGCAATGAAACAAAGCACAATAAAGCAAGGTATGCCTGTACCTCAAACTAAAAAGCTTCTGCAAAGGAAAGTAAACAGTCAACAGAATGAGAAGGGAAATATTTGCAAACTATACATCAAAAAAAGTTACTATCCAAAATATATAAGCAACTTCTACAACTCAATGGTAAAAAACAAGCACCCCCCAAAAAAATACTCTAAACGAAAAATGGGCTTAAATAGGCAGTTATTGAAAGGAGACATGAAAATGATTAAACGGTCATATAAAAACATGCTCAATGTCATTATTTATGAGGGAAATGCAAATAAAAACCTCAGTGAGGTATCACCTCCCACCTGTTAGAATATCTATGTTCAAAGACAAACAACAACAAAAGTGTTAGCAGGAAGTGGAGGGATTGGAACCATGTACATTTTGGGTTTTGGGGGGAGGGTTGTTTTTTTTTGTTTTCTCTCTTTTATTTTATTTTTTATTTGTTTTTAAATTTTTATTGGAGTATAGTTGATTCATAATGTTGTGTTAGTTTCTGCTGTACAGCAAAGTGAATAAGTTATACATATACATATATCCACTCTTCCTTAGATTCTTTTCCCATATAGGTCATTACTGAATATTGAGAAGAGCTCCCTGTGCTATACAGTAGGACCTTATTAGTTATCTATTTTATATATAGTAGTGTGTATATGTTGGAACCATGTACATTTTTGATGGGAATGGTAAATGGCTCATCAGCTATGGAAAACAGTATGGAATTTCCTCAAAAACTTAAGATTAAACTACCATATTACCCAGCAATCCCATTTCTGGGTATACATCCAAAATAATTGAAATCAGGGTCTTGAAGAGATACCTACCTTCCCTTCCATGTTCATTGCAATATTATTCACAATATCCAAGATATGGAAAACAGCCCACATGTCCTTCAATACATGAATGAATAAAGCAAGTGTGGTATTTTCTTTATAGAATAATGAAATAGTACGTAGCCTTTAAAAAGAAGGAAATCCTTTCACTTAAGACAACACTAATTAACCATGAACAGATGATAGGTGAAATAAGACAGTTGCAGAAGGGAAAATAATGCATGATTTCACTTATATGAGATATTTAAATAGTCAAGCTCATAGAAGCAGAGAATAAAACCATGGTTGCCAGGACCTAGGAGGTGGAGAAAATGGGCAGTTTTTCTTCAGTGAAAATAAAGTTCAGTTACGCTAGATGAATAAGTTCTAGAGATCTACTGTTCAATGTGGTGCCTATAGTTAACCACCTTGTATTGTACACTTCAAAATTTAAGACAGTAGTTCTCATATTAAATGTTCTTACCACAAAAAAGGAAGACAAGAGGAAGCTTTAAGAGGTGCTGTTTATGTCAATTATCTTAATTGTGATGATGCTATCACAGGTGTTTGCATATGTCCAAATTTATCAAATTGTACACATTAAGTATGTGCAGCCTTTGTATGTCATTAATACCTCAATAATGTTGTTAAAAAATAAAATCAAGGAATATGTGTTTCTTTAATATCCTTTATAAATATTGCCAAATTGCCTCCCATAAAAGTACTACCAATTCCTATTTTGACCAGTGTTAAGTGGGTGTCCAACTCACTGAACCCTTGCCAATACTGAGCGTTTATTTCTTGGACAGATTGATGGGTTAAAACAAATAATGTATCCATTTCAAAATTTTCTATCATTTGAACAACGAGATTGTACATCGTTTTTATTTTTAATCATTACATATAATTATTTCTTTGATCTGTCTGATCATATTTTTGACCATTTTTCTTTGGTCTTGATATTTTCTTATTGATTTGTATAAGCTCAAAACATAAAAATGAGAATAATATTTTTTCAGTCATATTGGTTGTAAATATTTCCTCAATTAGTCTTTGTATTCTGTTTCTATATTTTTGGCATACAGAAGCTTTACAAATTTGGGGTCAAATCTATCAGTCTTTTCATTCATTATTTTTTCCTTTGCCTTTATGCTTTAAAATTCCTTATTCAGAGATCAAGGGAAAAAAAGAAACCTTTCCTTTTGTCCTTTTGTTATTTTACTTTTTATACTTATTTCCCTTTAAAAGAGTGTTACTAGGCTGGTAGCTCACAGATGTGCTTTAGACACAGTATATCTGGATTTCCAGAAGACATTTGTGAAAGTTCTCAATATCTGCCACCTCACTGGCTTCTTTCCCTGTGCCTACAATTATGTTCAATTTGTCCCTATTCTGAAAACAAAAGCATTTTTTTAAAAAAAAATAACTTTCTGGGCTTCCCTGGTGGTGCAGTGGTTGAGAGTCCTCCTGCCGATGCAGGGGACACGGGTTCGTGCCCTGGTCTGGGAAGATTCCACATGTTGCAGAGCGTCTGGGCCCGTGAGCCATGACCGCTGAGCCTGTGTGTCCGGAGCCTGTGCTCCACAACAGGAGAGGCCAAAACAGTGAGAGGCCCACATACTGCAAAAAAAAAAAAAAAAAAAAAAAACTTTCTTAAAACGCTCTCCTATGCTCTCCCTCTTTGAATTCCATGGCAACATCATCTTCTCTGTATTATCCTCTTTCTTCTTTTAACCATTTCTTTTTGGTTAGTATTTGAATTCGCTTTTGGCCCCTTAAATGTGGGTATTCTCCTAAACTCTGTCCTTAGTTGTCTACACGACCTCTCTGGAAGATTCCATCAACTACCGTATCTTCAACTAGCATTTACATGTCAGTGATGCCCAAATTGATGCCTACAGTTCAAATTTCTCCCATGAGCTCTACATCTTCTCATACAAGTGTCTTTTGGACATATCCATCTGATTGTCCTACTTGGGAACCTGGATGGATGGCCTTTCACAAACTGCCATCAGTTGTTCTTTCTATAATTATCACTTTTTATTTGTGACTAAGTCCACCTTTCAGAACTTACACACTTTACATCTCTCTCACATTTTATTATCAACATTTGCTGGATATACCTTGTCTGTTCTTAACATCATATTTTGGATGACTATTCTTGCCTGGGACATCCTGCTTTTCATAAACCCCTACTCATATGCTCAAGATCCAACTCAAATGCCAGTTCCTCAATTATGTCTTCTCCACTTCTGTCAGTCATGGTTATTCTAGTCTCTGTATTCCCAGAGTGCTTTGCTCTTATTTGTCACTATAATGTATTTTAATTTATCTGATTAAATCTCTGTCTTCTATGACTGAATGAGGGCTTCTCAAGAATAGGGTACATGCTATTTTCATCCTCACAGTCCCAGTGCTTAGAACGTTACCTATATAATGTGGTTCAATAAATGCTTATTGAATGAATGGTATATTTGTGGACAAAGTAATGAAACACAAGCTGAATAATATTATTAAGTAAATGATTGGTTCTCAACCTTGGGTACTCAAAATCATGTATGGAAATTTAAAGAGACATTTTGATCCAAATAACCAGAGATTCTTATTCAGAAAATTCAGTTTAGAGCCTAGATATTTGTATGTTTTAAAATGTCATATATCATTCTGATGCACCTCCAGGGTTGAATACCTCCAACATAGAGTCATGAATATACTCACATATTTTCTTTAATAAGTGATGTCAAGTTGGAGGACATTTTCGGGTGGAGAGTGAAGGGATCTCATCTTGATCCTATCCCATTCAACATTTTCTTCAGTGATTTGGATGAGATCATACATTGATATATTCATCCAACTTGCAGATAATCAAAATGGAAGAGGTGTTGATAGTGAACTTTTAACAAGAACTTATTTTATGCAAGGCATTGTGTGAGTTATACAAATTATCAATTATCTCTCAATCTCACAATCCCTTTTTTACAGATGAGGAGATTGAGACTCAGAAAAATTAAGTTATTTATTTGCTCATGACCCCCATTAAGTAATAGAAGCAAAAGTCAAATTCAGATACCAATGGCTTACGTACCCAAAACAGAGGTCAAAGCCAAGATCAAAGATCACTTCAACAGGCTACAGGAATCAAATGATGTGAATGAAAACAAATTCAAAAGAAATATGAAGCAATATTAGGTTCATAAAATCAACTACACAAAATTTAAAATAAAATAAAATAAAAGATGAAAATCCATACTAGAATAGTAAATATGTTTATATGTTGCTAATGGTATCATCAATTAATAACATCATTTTGGTAGGCAATTTGACCCAGTATATCATAGTAAAACTAAAATATTCATATATGTATATTTTAACATTTAGCAATATCCCATTTTTAGTTTAAAAACTAAAACTTGTATATATGTATGTATATGTGTGTGTATGTTTGTGTGTATGTGTATTGAAAAGGATGTACACTAAACATTTAGTTATTTCCTGTACGTTGTGGGTCCAGAGGTGAGCAAAGATAATTTTTTAAATTATTATACAATAAAAAAGAAAGAAGGATGAATTATAGGTTATTTTTACTTTTGTGTCTTTCAATTTCTTAAATATCTTACAATGTTTGTACTGTATGACCTAGCAATTCAATCCTTCAGAATGCATCTTAATGAGATAATTCAAAAGGAGAAAAAGCTATATTACAAATTTACACATAATAATGCTATCTTTAAAAGCGAAATTCTATGAACAACTTAAAGTCTAATAATGTAATGGTTAAATGAATTAGGGCACATCAACAGGCTATTTTTCATAAATTAAAACCACAATGTAGCATCATAAAAATTATTCACAAAATAACATTTACTAATAACATAAAAAATAAATTTCACATATGTACCCTGATTAAGAGCACATAGAATACAAACATACTTGGATGAAACTTAGAAGGGATCAATTACAGTATAGTAAAAGTATGAGCTCTTGAGTCAAATGTCCTGGGTTTCAAACTCACTGTTGCTGGTTGTATAACCTTAGACAAGTCACTTAACTTCTTTGTGATCATCTTATTCATCTATAAAATGAAGATCATGCTTAGCAAGTGAGATAAATTTAAGAATTTAATGAGAAGGTTCATGTAAAGGATTTAGAACAATATTTGACACTTAATACTCACAGCGTACCTATTGTCAGCTAGGCATGTTCCATGGGTTTTATATATATTAACATGTTCATGCCTTAAGACAACTGTATTTTTATCTTCATCTTATGGATAAGGAAACTGAGGAACAAATACATTAAGCAGCTTGCTGAAGTCACATAACCAGTAGTACAGGGAAAAGTCAAACCCAGGCAAGCCTGACTCAAGAATCCATACTAATAACCATTATGCTATACTATGAGATATACACAAATGTTTGAAAATGATATTACGTTTTTTATATTGGGGTGTAGTTGCTTAACAATGTTGTGTTAGTTTTAGGTATACAGCAAAGTGATTCAGATATATATATATATATATATATATATATATCCATTCTTTTTCAAATTCTTTTCCCATTTAGGTTATTACAGAATATTGAGCAGAGTACCCCATGCTATACAGTAAATCCTTGTTGGTTATCTATTTTAAATATAGCAGTGTGTACATATCAATCCCAAACTCCCAATCTATCTCTTCCCCAAACCCTTCCCCCATGATAACCATAAGTTCGTTCTCTAAGTCTGTGACTCAGTTTCTGTTTTGAAAATCAGTTCATTTGTTGAAAATGATATTATTTTTTAAAATAGCAAAATTGAAACAGAGAGATTTAAATGTTCTTTCAATATTGTTTAAATAATTTTAAAATTAAAGAAAACAAACTTTAAAAAACAAAGACATAGCTTGAAATTAAAAAGCAAAACTAGATATAAAACTGGAAAATATAGCTGAATCCTAGCTAGAGAGACAATAAGAAAAAAACTAAAATTTGTCTCAATCTTTTAGAAAACAAACTTCAGCCCTTTTCTGTACCATATTTACTGGATAATGAGTTTTATCTGTGTGTTGTCCAAACTAAAGAAGCATTCCTTCTTGTCCTTAGTTTTCCTTACTAATGCTTTAAAAGCATCCCCAAAGTTGACAAACAAATTTGGTCTCACTTTTCCACTTTATTTAGATTTGTCATGTCCCTTCTTAGGTTTGGCCATTTCAAGAGAATATTTTACAAACCTTTTGTGACAACTTGCTTGTCTTCTTACACCATTTGACTTTAGATCCTCAATTTACCAAATGAAACACTCCACACTGTCTTCGTACACAACTGGTTATAGAACTTTCAAATATAACTTTCTAAGAAAGTACTCTTTAACTAATTGTTTCTTCAACACTCTGTTGTAATATTCTAGGGCTCACTACATAATCATTTTATTCATTCTGACACACTTTTAGCTTTAACTTTTACCTATAGATCAATCAACCTATTGGATTCTAGCTAGTAGGAACCATGAGATCACATCACTATTAAAAATCACATTCCTCAAAGTTGATAGACGATATCCACTCTTCTAATTAAGAAGAAGAGAAAAAGTCATCACAAAATCCACCGCCAAGCAATACTACTGGTCTTCACACATATGTACTAGTGTTTACTTGCTTCCACTTTCCCTCTAGATTGAAAATCTGAGGTGGGTGATCTTTTTCTTTTTTTCTTTTCTCTAATTATTTTTAAATATAAGTAGCAATTTGTCTACATATCTTCTACTTGCTTCCTGGCCCTCCAGTTCTACTGAACCTTCATTACAACATACAAGTACCATCCTGGCTCTACCCTTCCATACTTGACCCCGCCTTCTTCCCCAAAACTTTAATGACTACTGTAGGCAGGTACAGTGACATTATGGAGGTTAGTGAGAATCTAGTGGAGACCTGTGTTCTTCTGTCAAGTCTCAACTCGAACATTCCTTCCTCACTGAAGCTTTCCCTTCCCTCTCTGACAAGGCATGTCCCATTATCACATGCTCTCAGGACACCTAACATTCACAGCATTTTCATTCTTCTGATTTTATGTGCACTTGTGTGATTCTCTGATTAATATCTAACTCCTCCACTAAATTGAAAGTCCTATGATGGAAGGTCTCATGTGTGTTTTTGTTTGCCATTGGAAACTATCACCTAACATAGTGCCTGGAACATAGTATATGATTAATGAATATTTGTTGAATAATGATGAATAAATCAATGAATGAATGACACTATACTTCTCATATATAGAGATTAAGAGATACAGAATACTGCCTCTGTATAAATAATCTACATTTCCAGAGTGGCATCTGATCACAGCAGCAAGCTTACCTAAAATTTTGCCAAGACTGAAAGCCAAGGTCAAGCCATGAGGTAACCATACAATTTAAGCTGGCATAGGAATACACTGAACACAGTGACATATACATAGTTTGGAGTTTAAAAATCCTTTTTGAATCACTGACTTGGCAGACGGTAAAGAGTCATTTGAATATTGTGCAAAATGGGATAAATTAAGAAAATGTGTAGAACAAATTCTTTGCTGAAGCAGTTTTTAAAAGTGAAAATGTGGGAAAAAACGGCTTAAACACAGACTTGGTATTGAGGAGGACTGAAGCAAGGAGTGGTATTGACAGAAACTGCTTTTTTTTTTCTCCATATAATTGGATATCAGCAGTTTGGGGTTGTTCCAAGTGGAAAAATATTTTGGGGAATTGAGATTTTGAAGTGGAATTCATTCTTATGCATACATTAATCTCAGGGTACCATGCCCAATGTTGGAGCACACTACTTAAAGAGATATAAAGAACTTGAGTAGCGTCTGGAAAAGAATGAAAAATGTGACAAACATGTATTCAAATAAGGTCTAAAGAGGAAATGAAATTCTTCAGCCCAGAGAAGAGAGCATTAAGCATGGTTTCATAATTGTTTTTAGGATCGTTGTTTTGTTTTATCCAGAAAAGTCACCATTCCCTATATCTATGATGGCAGATTAAAAGGAGCTACTTTTTCAAGAAACTTGACAAGCCTGTTTAACCTAAAGAAGAATTCCCTGACAGTAAAGATTATTAGTTACAGAAATGAGTGATTTATAGGAGTTACGAGTCTCCTTTAGCAAGGATCTTTAAGAAAGCAGATCAGCTCTTCAGAAGTTGGAAGTACTGTGGTGCTACTTAAAGGCAGGGACAAGGCTAATGTGGCTGCTGTGTGAACTATATGCCCTCTCTAGTCATTTTCAGTCCTGGATATGGGTATCTATAAATAATGAAAAGTTAACAAGGATGTAGTGCATTAAAACACTTAACAAATGCAGCCCTCCAGACAAAACCATCATGCTAGTTTTATGAAATGCCAAGATATTACCTCACAGCAGCAGTCAATAGAAGCAAATATTTATTGCATCCTGTTGAGGGATAGAATTCACACTTAACTATAGATTGCTGTGAAGTGTGGAGGTATTATAGTCAAACATTAAATAAGATATACTGAACATGAGCTCAACAGGTTGAGCCTAATCTATGTGGGCTATTTCCACAGTCTAGTCATGGTGCAAACATGAAAGAGCATATGTAATATTATGTCTGCCAAATATATCACATTCAACAAGATGAGATAACTGGACTGATACTCCTCAGAAGACAAAGTAAATAGCCCATAGGAACGCTGTACAACACTGAGATTCAACAGAAACTTGATGGTTGCTTGCTCAAACCATCGCCAAAGAAAAGAAAAAAAATGCCAATTGTTTCCATAATGTAGCATTGATGGGTTTTACATGCAACCCTCAATTCACATGCATAATTTGTTTTAGTATACA
Source organism: Pseudorca crassidens (assembly GCF_039906515.1). Lineage (NCBI taxonomy): Eukaryota > Metazoa > Chordata > Mammalia > Artiodactyla > Delphinidae > Pseudorca > Pseudorca crassidens. Next base: position 46,263,148 of record NC_090317.1, on the reverse strand, counting down.
CTGACTTCCTGCCCATGTGGACTCTATATAACATATAGCATATAGTATTCACAGTAGAGATGTCACATTGTATTAACTACACTGTATAAAAACCTGCAGTTCTGAGTTAAACTGTAGCACAGAAAGGATATGTGTATATACTCATATGTATGTATGTATGCATTTATACATATACATGTATAGCAAATTCGTTAATCATTTTTTTGTAGTTTTACACACAGTAAATGAACCATATGTGTAATCTAGCAAAGAAAAAGATTGAATGAACCAATCCTGAGGGACTCATGGAAGGTTGGCAAACTGAAAGCATCAGCTCTTGGGGAACAATACAGCTAATTAGGTTTAATTTTAGGGTATTTCCCCATTCATACCTTTATTTGGAGAGTCACCATAAAAATCCTTGCAATCCTGGGTTTGGAAACTTTCCATTTGCTTACGTTTGGTATTTCACTCTGAAACATCTCATCTTGATGAGACCAAATGGATCAGATAGACTAGAAAGTGCAAATGAAAATAAGTTTTTAAACACTCTAAATCATATTTTAAGCACTATCAGTGGTACACCAGATGCATCTGTAGTACAAAACTCCTTCCAAAAGACAGTAATCCTCGGGAACATGTAGGTATATCTTATTGGCTCATTACTTAGATATCTGATGTCTAAAAGAGAGTTTTCAATGAGGGTGGTCTGTGCATGAAAATTATATGAGGAGTTTAGAGGTTAAGGGTAAATTTTCTAGGTTTCAGATTTGCTTTTACTCTGAAATAAACACCCATTCCTCCATACCCTGACTTCTTTTTTTAATTATTTAATTTTTAAAAAAATTTTTATTGAGGTATAGTTAGTTTACAATGTCATGTTAGTTTCAGGTGTACGGCACAGTGATTCAGTTATATATGTATATTCTTTTTCAGCTTCTTTTCACTTATAGGTTATTACAAAAAATGAATATAGTTCCCTGTGCTATGCAGTAGGTCCTTGTTGGTTATCTATTTTATATATAGTAGTGTGTATATGTTAATTCCAACTTCCGAATTTATCCCTTCCCCCAACTTTCCTTTTTGATCTGGTGATTTACCATTTAATAAGGACTTCTGCAACTTCATTAAGAATTTGTATCTGAGGTTCCAACAACCTGGATCACTTCAGCAGCTCTATCTGTAGCCAATTAGGTCCAAGTCAAAGAGCCACTGAACAGTGGGAGTAGACTTGTGACCACCCCTCACCAAAATAATTCTAAGGCAGATTTGTGGTAACCATGCACTCTGGGGCCTTCTCCAGGGATAAGAAGCAGCCCAGTGAAACTCTTAGTGTATATGTTCCTTTGATGATGCAAAATAATTATTACAGTTTCTACCACCATTTATCCTCTACGCATAGAGTAATTAATACACTAAGAGAAACCATTAATAATATGAAATCAAGCAATGTAAATCTATGGAGCTGCCTCTTCTATACTTTTGGAAACACTGTTTTAAACCAAGAGAGACACAAAGATTGGTTTAACTTAGATACGGCAAAATTCAGTTTTGCTATCCTTTGTTAGCAGAAGAGAAACCCAAATGAAAACCAAAATTTCTCCAAGATTTCCTCCTCCTCATAGAAGAGACACATGTACACAATTCTTGCAAAGACAAATTTGGCTTACCATATTCTGGAACTGCATATCAGCCTATCAAAGACAAATTGCTCCAGTAAGCTTAATGTAGAATAAAATATATGAAAGAGAGGGAAACAGTGGGGAGGATACCAGGTGACTAACTTTATAAATGTATAACTCAGTGAGATTTTACCAATTCTCACTAGATGTTCTAAGTTAGTATTGAATGGACCTGGAGGCTCTGATTGCCTTTGCACAAATTGCATTCCAGCTGTCTTCCAATATTGGAACACTCAGATCTTGGTCCCATGCAATGCAAACAGTCAGCCTTTCACGTATTCTGTATACCAGGAGTAATTTATGAATGTATCTATAAAGGCAATCACAATGCATGCAAGAAAGGGTTACATAAAGCTCTAAGATTGAAAGAAGTAGCTCCAGCAAACTCAGTACAAGTTCCAAACATCACTATTATACTTGAGCTGATTTACAAATCCCACAGATCTTTGTCTGGTAATCCATATCCTTTGTGAAGCTGGAAGAGGGAACAAAAGCCTTGATGACACAGTCTCTACGTAAATCTCAAGATGCTGCAATTCCTTTACCTTGCTGCCTCATATTCATTAAACAGCCTTGCAGTTTGGGAATCTGAGACAAGGAGTAAAGAAAGATGGGCACTGTGAGATTCAGCCAGCATCAACCAGGTGCAGAAGATGAAACATCCAAAATGCCTTTGCAATTTGTTCTCAATTGTACATCTCAAGGATTTCCCTCAAAACTGGCCCTAAAGGCCTATTCAAAAAAAAATGGTTGCAATTTTAAGAAGAAGCGTTCCTAAAATGGCTCACACTGTACTTTGATGATTGTGACCAGCCTTTCCTTACCTGGACAGTTCCTCAGTGCCATCTTCATCCTCCTGCCATCAATGGCAGCTCAGCACTTTCCTCCTATATATGATCCTGCTTTTGACAGGGAAAGATTTCACCTTGAGTTCCTGCAGCTCTTTTCTCTCATTTGCCTCTGTTTTCATCTTTTTCTCTCCTTTTCTCTTCCATTCCTACTTTAAGCTCTTTCAATTATTGCTACTTATGTCTCTTCTTAAAGCATTCCCTTCTTCTGCTCATATTCTGAATATTCAATACACTCTAGCAAGGTCCCTGTGTTTGCTCTGATTTTACAATTTGCAAAACCAATACTCTGGGCACTATTTCTACATGAGTTGATTGCTATCAAATCAGACATGCTGTCACCAACTGCAGTACCTTAACTGGGAATTTGATATGAACAGCCTCCACCCATGAGAAAAAGACTATAAATATGCTATGTTACTCAATTATTCTTTTTCAAAAGAAAAAAAAATAGAACTTTTAATAGAAGCAGCTTAGCACAACATATAAACTGCTTTTAATCTACTCTTTAAAAGATGATAAATGGGGTTCCAAGATGGCAGAGGGGTAAGAGGATGCAGAGCTCAACTCTCTCTATGGATGCATCAAGAATACATCTACAGATGCAACAATTCTCACAGAACACTGGCTAAACACTAACAGAAGACCTTGGACACTGGAGAGGACTGTAAAGATCCCCTCATAACTGGGTAGGATGAAAGAAACAAGGGAGAAGGATAGGAAGTGGGACAGGACCTGCACCTGGGGGCTGGGGGGAGCTGAAGCAGGGGAGAGATTCCCGCATCTGGGGAAGCCCCCTCACCATGGGGAAGTTGGTTGGGAGTGAAGGGCAGCATTTGAGGCTGTTGGAGGAATGTGAAGGGATGGATCTGTGACAGAAGAGACAGAGTTAAAACTACACAGATGGTCCATGCCATGGCTCTATGTGCCCCAGACAGGGACATGTGTCCACTGGTGTTCACAGGGCCTGGGAGATGGAGTGTGGGGATTAGAGAGCAAACCCAGGGTGAGGACTGCTGTTAGCTGCTGAGATGGCCTGAGGGGACAGGAGGGAGGAAATCCACAACAGGGAATGCCTATGGAGGAAAACCAGACTGCTGTGGAAGCAGGGTGCTACTGCTAAGTCACATGCAGAGGATGGAGCCACCATTGTAGCCTCTGTCTCCCCACACACTGGTGCCTGCCACCAGGCAATAGAAAAAGCCCAGCCAGGGCTGGCACTTGTGCACCTGTCACTAGGCACTAGAAAAGGCTCCTGCTAGGGCCATATCTCTTGTGCCCATGGCCACTGGCTTTCCTGAACCCCTGGTGCCACCGGGGATCCCACAATCCAAGTAGCCATGCCACCTCTGCACACTGTCCTCACCAGGGCAGACTTAAGTGCTCCAGAGCAGTCTTGGGAGCAGACTCCTGTGGGTGGAGCACATGCAGAGGTGGGGATAAAACCACAGCTGAACTCCAGGGGCGGGGTGACTAACCTTGTCCATCAGCTGTACAACCTGCAGATTTAATAAAGTGCACAAGCTACAGATTAAGTCCCTGTGATCACCTAGGTAGACCCTGAATCTATGGAATATCTGAATGGACAGTGAATGTTCCCACAAATGAAAATGGTCTAGCTCTGGCAACTGTGGACTTCGAGAGCAAGCACACATGCGAGTTGGGCCAACTCAGAGTCTTAGCTGTCCCATAGGGCCCACAGAAGGTCCAGAGACCAGCCTAGAGGAATTGGAATGCCTCCTGGGGAGGTAGAGGGGTGTTGTGGCTCATGGTGGGGGAAAGGACACTGACAGCTAAGACCCCAGGAAAACATTATTATTACTATTATTTTTAATATATTTTGATTTGTTCTGTTGTTGGTTCTGGTTTTTTTTTTTTTCCTTTCTTTTTATTACTGTTGTTTTTTAAAATTATTTTTCTTTGTTCTTTTGGGATATTTTAACATATTTTTTATCTTTTTATATTTCTATTTTTACTTTGCTTTCTGTTGTTCCATGGTTTTCTTCCCCATTTTTAAAAATATCAGTTTTGTCTGTTTGTTTTGTTTTCTTTGCTTTATTCTTCATTGGCACTCTGCTTTGGTTTTGTTATATGTTTTGTGTTTTTATTCACTTTATTTTTAATTGCTTGATTTCGTTTTGGGGTTATTTTGTTTGTCTGGTTGTTTTCTCATTTTTTGTTTTCTTTGGTGCATTTTTTATTTGTTTTGTGTGTGGGGGGGGAGTGTTTCTTTGTTTTTGTTCTTGTTTGTTTGATTTTGCTTTTACCATTTGTCTGGAGTTCTGTTTGCCTTTTTTTTCCCTTTAATCCCTTTTATTGCCTTGACAAGTGGCTAGCAGGGCCTTGACTCCCTGACCAGAAGTTGGGATTGAGCCTCTGAGGTGGGAACACTGAGTCCAGGACACTCGACCTCCAGATAATTCCTGGACCCGGGGAATATTAAATCATGATGGCACTCATGGAGGCCTCCATCTGAATCCAAGACTAAGCTCCACCCAACTGCCTGCATGCCCCAGCGCTAGATGTCTCACATCAAACAACAATCAAGACAGGAGCACAAACACACACATCAGCAGACAGGCTGCCTAAAGTTTTAATAAGCTCACAGATACCCCCAAACACACCAAATGATGTGGCCTTGCCCATCAAAGGTAAAAGACTCAGATCCACACTCCAGAATGTAGGCACCAGTCCCTCCCACCAGGAAACCTACACAAGGCATGGGACCAACCTCACTCACTGGGGTCAGACACCAGAAGCCTGAGGAATGATGACATTGCAGCCTGGGAAAAGGAGACCTCAAACACAGTAAGTTAGACAAAATGAGAAGACAGATAAATATCTTGCAGATAAAAGAGCAAGGTAAAAACCTAAAACACAAATACCTGAAGAGGAAATAGACAATCTACTTGAAAAAGAATTCAGAGTAATGATAATAAAGATGATCCAAAATCTCAGAATTAGAATGGAGGCATAGATTGAGAAGATACAAGAAATGTTTAACAAGGACCTAGAAGAACTAAAGAACAAACAAACCATGATGAACAGCACAATAACTGAAATTAAAAAGGAATCAATAGCAGAATAATTGAGGCAGAAGAATGGATAAGTGAGCTGGAAGATAGAATGGTGGAAATAACTGCCACAGAGCAGAATAAAGAATGAAAGGAAATGAGGACAGTCTCAGAGACTTCTGAGACAACATTAAGCACACCAACATTCAAATTATAGGGGTCCCAGAAGAATAAGAGAAAGGGAAAGGATCTGAGGAAATATTTGAAGATATTATAGTCAAAAAATTCTATAACATGTGAAACGAAATAGTAAATCAAGGCCAGGAAGGGCAGAGAGTTTCATACAGGATAAACCCAAGGAGAAAAAAGCCAAACACATATTAATCAAACTAACAAAAATTAAACACAAAGAAAAAATATTAAAAGTAGGAAGGGAAAAGCAACAAATGACATACAAGGGCACCCCCATAAGGTTAACAGCAGATCTTTCAGCAGAAACTCTGCAGGCCAGAATGTAGTGACAGGATATATTTAAAGGGATGAAAGGGAAAAGGCTACAACCAATATTACTCTACCAAGCAAGGATCACCTTCAGATACAAAGGAGAAATCCAAAGTTTTACAGCCAAGCAAAGGTTAAGAGAATTCAGCACCACAAAACATGTTTTACAGAAAATGCTAAAAGAGCTTTTCTAGGCGAAACACAAGAGATGGAAAAGACCTACAGAAAAAAATCCAAACAATTAAGAATATGGTAATAGTAACATACATAGTGATAATTACCTTAAATGTAAATGGACTAAATGCTCCAACCAAAAACCACAGAATGTCTGAAAGAATACAAAAACAAGACCTGTATATATGCTGTCTACAAGAGACCCATTTCAGACTCAGGGACACATATACACTGAAAGTGAGGGGATGGAAAAAGATATTCCATGCAAATGGAAATCAAAAGAAAGCTAGAGTAGCAATACTCACATCAGACAAAATAGACTTTAAAATAAAGACTGTTATAAGAGACAAAGAAAGACACTACATAATAAATAAGGATCAATCCAAGAAGAAGATATAACAATTGTAAATATTTATGCACCCAACATTGGAGCACCTCAATACACAAGGCAAATGCTAACAACAATAAAAGGGGAAATTGACAGTAACACAATAATAGAGGGGACTTTAACATCCCACTTACACCAATGGAAAGATCATCCAGACAGAAATTAATAAGGAAACACAAGCCTTAAATGACACATTAAACCGGATGGACTTAATTGATATCTTCTGAACATTCCATCAAAAATCAGCAGAATACACTTTCTTCTCAAGTGCACATGGAACATTCTCCCGGATAGATCACATCTTGGGTCACAAATCAGGCTTCGGTAAATTTAAGAAAATTGAAAAGTTATCAAGCACTTTTTCTGATGACAACATTATGAGATTAGATATCAATTACAGGGAAAAAAAACTGAAAAACACAAACACATGGAGGCTAAACAATATGCTACTAAATAACCAAAAGAACACTGAAGAAATCAAAGAGGAAACTTAAAAAATACCTAGAAATAAATGACAATGAAAACATGATGACCCAAAACCTATGGGATGCAACAAAGGCAGTTGTAAGAAGGAAGATCATAGCAATAAAATACTACCTCAAGAAACAAGAAGGGATTTCCCTGGTGGTGCAGTGGTTAAGAATCCACCTGCCAATGCAGAGGACACAGGTTCAAACCCTGGTCCAGGAAGATACCACATGCCACAGAGCAACTAAACCCGTGTGTCACAAATACTGAACCTGTGCTATAGATCCTGCAAGCCAAAACTACTGAGCCCACACACCACAACTACTGAAGCCCATGTGCCTAAAGCCTGTGCTCCACAACAAAGAAGCTACCACAATGAGAAGCCCGCACACCACAATGAAGAGTAGTCCCTGCTCACCACAACTAGAGAAAGCCCACATGTAGCAACGAAGAACCAGCTCAGTCAAAATAATAATAATAATAATAGTTTTTAAAAAACAAACAGGGAAAACCACAAATAAACAACCTAAACTTACACCTAGAGCAACTAGAGAAAGAAGAACCAAAAAAACCAAATTTAGCAGAAGGAAAGAAATCATAAAGATCAGATCAGAAATAAATGAAAAAGAAATGAAGAAAACAATAACAAAGATCAATAAAACTGAAAGTTGGTTCTTTGAGAAAATAAACAAAACTGATAAACCATTAGCCAGACTCATCAAGAAAAACAGGGAGAAGACTAAAATCAACAGAATTAGAAATGAAAAAAAGAGAATTAACTGACACTGCAGAAATACAAAGGATTGTGAGAGATTACCACAAGCAACTATATGCCAATAAAATGTACAACCTGGAAGAAATGGACAACTTCTTAGAAAAGTACAGCCTTCCGAGACTGAACCAGGAAGAAATATAAAAAATGAACAGACCAACCACAAGCACTGAAATTGAAACTGTGATTTAAAATCTTCCAACAAACAAAAACCCAGGGCCAGATGGCTTAACAGGCGAATTCTATCAAACATTTAGAGAAGAGATAATACCCATCCTTCTGAAACCCTTCAAAAAATTTCAGAGAGAAGAACACCCCCAAACTTATTCTATAAGGGCACAATCACTCTGATACCAAAGCCAGGCAAAGATATCAAAAAAAGAGAAAATTACAGGCCAATAATACTGAATAACATAGATGCAAAAATCCTCAACAAAATAGTAGCAAACACACATTAAAAGGATCATACACCATGATAATGTGGGATTTACCCCAGGGATGCATGGATTCTTCCATATCCACAACTCAATCAGTGTGATACACCACATTAACAAACTGAAGAATAAAACCCATATGATCACCTCAGTAGATGCAGAAAATCTTTGAGAAAATTCAACACCCCTTTATGATAAAAATTCCCCAGAAAGTGGGCATAGAGGGAACCTACCTCAACATAATAAAGATCATATATGACAAACCCATAGCAAACATTATTCTCAATAGTGAATAACTGAATGCATTTCCTCTAAGATCAGGAACATGACAAGGGTGCACATTCTCGCCACTATTATTCAACATAGTTTTGGAAGTTTTAGCCATGGCAATCATAGAAGAAAATGAAATAAAAGAAATCCAAATTGGCAAAAAAGAATTAAAACTATTACTGTTTGCAGACGATACGATACTATACATAGAAAACCCTAAAGATACCACCAGCAAACTACTAGAGCTCATCAATGAATTTGGTAAAGTTGAAGTATACAAAATTAATACACAGAAATCTCTGCATTCCTATACAATAACAACAAAAAATCAGAAAGTAAAGAAACAATACCATTTACCACTGCATAAAAAGAATAAAATACCTAGGAATAAACCTACCTAAGGAGGCAAAATACCTGCATGCAGAAAACTATAAGACACTGATGAAGGAAATCAAACATAATGCAAACAGATGGCGACATATACCATGTTCATGGATTGGAAGAATCAACATTGTGAAAATAAATATACTACCCAAAGCAATCTACAGATTCAATGCAATCCCTATCAAATTACCAATAGCAATTTTCACAGAACTAGAAGTAAAAATTTCACAATTTGTATGGAAGCAAGAAAGACCCTGGGGCTTCCCTGGTGGCGCAGTTGTTGAGAGTCCGCCTGCCAATGCAGGGGACACGGGTTCGTGCCCCAGTTTGGGAAGATCCCACATGCCATGGAGCGGCTGGGCCCATGAGTCATGGCCGCTGAGCCTGCGCATCTGGAGCCTGTGCTCCACAACAGGAGAGACCACAACAGTGAGAGGCCTGTGTACAGCAAAAAAAAAAAAAAAAGAAAAAAAGAAAGACCCTGAATAGCCAAAGCAATCTTGAGAAAGAAAAACGGAGCTGGAGAAATTAGGCTCCAAAGCTATAGTACTGGCACAAAAACAGAAATACAGATCAGTGGAACAGGATAGAAAGCCCAGAGATAAACCCAGGCACGTATGGTCACCTTATCTTTGAAAAAGGAGGCAAGAATATACAATGGAGAAAAGACAGCCTCTTCAATAAGTGGTGCTGGGAACACTGGACAGCTATATGTAAAAGAGTGAAATTAGAACACTTCCTAACACCATACACAAAAATAAACTCAAAATGTATTAAAGACCTAAATGTAAGGCCAGACAATATAAAACTCTTAGAAGAAAACATAGGCAGGACACTCTTTGTTATAAATTGCGGTAAGATATTTTTCTGATCCACTTTCTAGAGTAATGAAAACACAAACAAAAATAAACAAATGGGACCTAATTAAACTTAAAAGCTTTTGCACAGCAAAGGAAACCATAAACAAGACAAAAAGAAAACCCTCGGAAGGGGAGAAAATATTTGCAAACAAAGCAATGGACAGCAGATTAATCTCCAAAATATACAAACAGCTCATGCAGCTCAATATTTTAAAAAACCAAACAACCCAATCAAAAAACGGGTGGAAGACCTAAATAGACGTTTCTCCAAAGACATACAGATGGCCAACAAACACATGAAAAGTTATTCCACATCACTAATTATTAGATAAATGCAAGTCAAAACCACAATGAGGGGAATTTCCCTGGTGGCACAGTGGTTAAGAAACCGCCTGCTAATGCAGTGAACTCAGGTTCAAGCCCTGGTCCAGGAACATCCCACATGTCACTGAGCAACTAACCCATGCCCCACAACTATTGAGCCTGCACTCTAGAGCCCATGAACCACAGCTACTGACCTTGTGCACCACAACTACTTTAGCCTGTACACCTAGAGCCCATGCTCTACAAGAGAATCCCCACAATGAGAAGCCTGGCACCGCAACAAAGAGTAGCCCCTGCTCACCTCATCTAGAGAAACCCCACACACAGAACTGAAGATCCAACACAGTCAAACTTAAATAAACAAATAAATAAATTTATTTAAAAACACTATGAGGTATCAACTCTCACCAGTCATAATGGCCATGATCAAAAATTCTACAAACAATAAATGCTGGAGGGGATGTGGAGAAAAGGGAACCCTCTTGCACTATTGGTGGGAATGTAAATTGATACAGCCACTGTGGAGAACAGTATAGAGGTTCCATAAGTTACTAAAAATAGAGCTACCATATGACCCAGATATTTGCACAGCAATCCCACTACTGGGCTTATACCCTTAGAAAACCATAATTCAAAAAGACACATGTACCACAATGTTCATTGCAGCACTATTTACAACAGCCAGGACATGGAAACAACATAAATGTCCATTGACAGATGAGTGGATAAAGAAGATGTGGTACATATATACAATGGAATACTACTCAACCATAAAAAAAATCAAAATTGAGTCATTTGTAATGATGTGGATGAACCTAGAGTCTGTCACACAGAGTGAAGTCAGAAGGAGAAAAACAATATCGTATATTAATGCATATATATGGAATCTAGAAAAATGGTACTGATTAACCTATTTGCAGAGTGGGAAAAGAGACTCAGATGTAGAGAACAGACTTGTGGACACAGTGGGGGAAGGAGAGGGTGGGACGAATTGAGAGATTAGCATTAACATAAATACACTACCATGTGTAAAATTGATACCTAGTGGGAAGATTCTGTAAAGCATAGGGAGCTCAGCTTAATGCTCTGTGATGACATAGGGGGTGGGACGTTTAGTGGTGGGAGGGAGACTCAGGTTGGAGGGGATATATGTATACATATAGCTGATTCATTTTGTTGTATAGCAGAAACTAACACATTGTAAAGCAATTATACTCCAATTAAAAATGAATAATAAAATATGATAGACAATTTAGACTATGTTACTGAACTCACCAATTCACAATTATTCTCCACCATTGCTTAATTTCTGAAAAATATCACAACAAATGTGTGGACTTGGAATTAGTTCTACTCTGGAGTTAACCATAGTTCTGGTACCACTAGTCAATGTAATATCAAAAGTTAGTTCTGGTACCATTAGTCAATGTAACATCAAAAGTTGAAGCCGATTGCTCTCATCTTACTTCAGATGAAATATCATTGTTTTAGCACACATTGTTCTGCTATTTTGGGTACAAATTTTTAGTGCTATTAGAAAAATTTGTGTTCTTAAGGCTATTTTTTTCTGACAAAATTAATACAACTGTTATCCCCACATTCTGCTGCTATTTCCCATACCTGAAAGCTGGCTATAAGGCATGATCATTGTTCTTTTGAATCGTGCTAAAACATGTAATAGTGTTCATGATTTTCATAAATCCAACTCCCAGGGAAGTAGTCTGGCCTCACCTGACCTCTTTTCTCTTTTACTTTTACTCCTTAATTCAGATGATCTGCCAATATCTTTCAGTACAATCTTAATCAGAAGTGTTCCTAATGTCACTACTACACTGTTAAATAAAGCCAGTAGATCTATTCAGAGACATTACCAAAATGATGTTTCAACAATTTTGATTCACCCTCTTAAATCATTATAGATCAAAATTTGCCTCAATCTTCTCCAGACCTGGTATCCAGATGGTATACATACACCTTGGGATCATTCCCAAGATGAAAATCATTTCAACTCTTGGTAAATAAGGAATCATTTGCTTAAATATCTGGTGTAGCAGACAGTCTTTGCCTGATTGGCTTTTCACTGTACCTTAATTAATCATGTCCACCCACCCCTCCCCTCCTCGATTTGAAATACATATACCATCCCCTCTTCCCTTTCTCCTTTCTTCAGTCTGGAAAGAAATTAAAGTATCATCAGTTTTCCCTTTCACCCATATCCCACCTGCATATGTACCATTTAAAATTGTGTTCTTTTTCTCCAATCTCTTCCCTGCAGCAATGTACTCCAACTCTAGCTTCTTCTGTCTCCTATTTAAGTACAAACATAGCACAATGCCAAGATTATTCCTGGAGGAAGGAGACTACTCCCATCCTCTCCATTCTCCCCATTCTCATTCCCAATCTCTCTCTCTCTCTCACTTCCTCATTTTTTTTTTTTTTTTTTTTTTTTTTTTTTTGCGGTACACGGACCTCTCACTATTGTGGCCTCTCCCGTTGTGGAACACAGGCTCTGGACGCGCAGGCTCAGCAGCCATGGCTCACGGGCCCAGCCGCTCCACGGCATGTGGGATCTTCTCAGACAGAGGCACGAACCCATGTCCCCTGTATCGGCAGGCAGACTCTCAACCACTGCGCCACCAGGGGAGCCCTCTTTATCTCTAACAGATCCAACACTTGAATTTGAGTCTACAAATAGTCATCTATTTTATCCAGGGTCTCAATCCATTTGAGATTCTCTTTTATTTTTTCTAGGAATTTTCTTTATATTTCCACTCAACTTTTAGTTATTTTTTTTTCTTATTAGTCATCCATTTTATACACATCACTGTATACATGTTAATCCCAATCTCCCAATTCATCACACCACAAACCCCAGCCCCCGCCACTTTCCCCCCTTAGTGTCCATACGTTTTTTCTCTACTTCTGTGTCTCAATTTCTGCTCTGAAAACAGGTTCATCTGTACCATTTTCTAGGTTCCACTTATATGCGTTAATATATGATATTTGTTTTTCTCTTTGACTTACTTCACTCTGTATGACAGTCTCTAGATGCATCCACGTCTCTACAAATAACCAAATTTCTTTCCTTTTTAGGGCTAATATTCCATTATATATATATGTACCATATCTTCTTTAACCATTCATCTGTCGATGGGCATTTAGGTTACTTCCATGACCCGGCTATTTTAAATAGTGCTGCAATGAATATTGGGGTGCATGTGTCTTTTTGAATTATGGTCTTCTCTGGGTATATGCCCAGTAGTGGGATTGCTGGGTCATATGGTAATTCTATTTTTAGTTATTTAAGGAACATCCATACTATTCTCCATAGTGGCTGTATCAATTTACATTCCCACCAACAGTGCAAAATGGTACCCTTTCCTCCACACCCTATCCAGCATTTCTCTGTAGAATTTCTGATGATGCACATTCTAACTGTTGTGAGGTGATACCTCATTGTACTTTTGATATGCATTTCTCTAATAATTAGTGATGTTGAGCAGCTTATCATATACTTCTTTGCCATCTGTATATCTTCTTTGGAGAAATGTCCATTTAGGTCTTCTGCCCATTTTTGGATTGGGTTTGTTTTTTTTTAATATTGAGCTGCATGAGCTGTTTATATATTTTGGAGATTAATCCTTTGTCTGATGATACATTTGCAAATATTTTCTCCCACTCTGAGAGTTGTCTTTTTGTCTTGTTTATGGTTTCCTTTGCTGTGCAAAAGCTTTGAAGTTTCATTAGGTCTCATTTGTTTATTTTTGTTCTTATTTCCATTACTCTAGGAGGTGGATCAAAAAAGATCTTGCTGTGATTTATGTCAAAGAGTGTTCTTCCCATGTTTTCCTCTAAGAATTTTATAGTGTCCAGTCTTACATTTAGGTCTTTAATCCATTTTGAGTTTATTTTTGTGTATGGTGTTAGGGAGTGTTCTAATTGCATTCTTTACATGTAGTTGTCCAATTATCCAGCACCACTTATTGAAGAGAATTTCTTTTCTCCATTGTATATCATTGCCTCCTTTGTCATAGATTAGTTGATCATAGGTGCGTGGGTTTATCTCTGGGCTTTCTATCCTGTTCCATTGAACTATATTTCTGTTTTTGTGCCAGTACCATATTGTATTGATTACTGTAGCTTTGTATTATAGTCTGAAGTCAGGGAGCCTGATTCCTCCAGCTCCGTTTTTCTTTCTCAAAATTGCTTTGGTTATTTGGGGTCTTTTGTGTCTCCATACAAATTTTAAGAATTTTTGTTCTAGTTCTGTAAAAAATGCCGTTTGTAATTTGGTAGGTATTCCAATAAATCTGTAGATTGCTTTGGGTAGTATAGTCATTTTCACAATGTTGATTCTTCCAATACAAGAACATGGTATACCTCTCTATCTGTTGGCATCATCTTTAATTTCTTTCAACAGTGTCTTATAGTTTTCTGCAAACAGGTCTTGTGTCTCCCTAGGTAGGTTTATTCCTAGATATTTTATTCTTTTTGTTGCAATGGTAAATGGGAGTGTTTCCTTAATTTCTCTTTCAGACTTTTCATCATTAGTGTATAGGAATGCAAGAGGTTTCTGTGCATTAATTTTGTATCTTGCAACTTTACCAAATTCATTGACTAGCCCTAGTAATTTTCTGGTGGCATCTTTAGGATTCTCTGTGTATAGTATCATGACATCCGCAAATAGTGACAGTTTTACTTCTTCTTTTCCAATTTGTATTCCTTTGTTTCTTTTTCTTCTCTGATTGACGTGGCTAGGACTTCCAAAGTATGTTGAATAATACTGGAGGGAGTGGACATCCTTGTCTTGTTTCTGATCTTAGAGCAAATGCCTTCAGTTTTTCACCATTGAGAATGATGTTTGCTGTGGGTTTGTCATATATGGCCTTTATTATGTTGACGTAGGTTCCCTCTATGCCCACTTTCTGGAGAGTTTTTATCATAACTTGGTGTTGAATTTTGTCAAAATCTTTTTCTGCATCTATTGAAATGATCACATGGTTTTTCTTCTTCAATTTGTTAATATGGTGTATCACATTGATTGATTTACATATATTGAAGACTGCTTGCAGCCCTGGGTTAAATCCCACATCATCATGGTGTATGATGCTTTTAATGTATTGTTGGATTCTATTTGCTAGTATTTTGTTGAGGATTTTTGCATCTATATTCATCAGTGATATTGGTCTGTAATTTTCTTTTTTTGTAGTATTTTTGTTTGCTTTGGGTATCAAGGTGATTGTGGCCTCATAGCATGAGTTTGGGAGTTTTCCTTCCTCTGCAAATTTTTGGAAGAGTTTGAGAAGGATGGGTGTTAGCTCTTCTCTAAATGTTTGATAGAATTCACCTGTGAAGCCATCTGGTCCTGGACTTCTGTTTGTTGGAAGAATTTAAATCACAGTTTCAATTTCATTACTTGTGATTGGTCTGTTAATATTTGCTCTTTCTTCCTGGTTCAGTCTTGGAAGCTTATACCTTTCTAAGAACTTGTCCATTTCTTCCAGGTTGTACATTTTATTTGCATAGATTTGCTTGTAGTAATCTCTTAGGATGCTTTGTATTTCTGTGGTGTCTGTTGTAACTTGTCCTTTTCATTTTTAATTTTATTGATTTTAGTCCTCTCCCTTTTTTCTTGTTGAGTCGGGTTAATTGTTTATCAATTTTGTTTATCTTATCAAAGAACAAGCTTTTAGTTTTATTGAGCTTTGCTATTGTTTTCTTTGTTTCTATTTCATTTATTTCTGCTCTTATCTTTATGATTTCTTTCCTTCTGCTAACTTTTTTTTTTGTTCTACTTTATCTAGTTCCTTTAGGTGTAAAGTTAGATTGTTTATTTGAGATTTTCATTTTTTCTTGAGGTAGGCTTGTATAGCTGTGAACTTCCCTCTTAGAACTGCTTTTGCTGCATCCCATAGGTTTTGGATCGTCGTGTTTTCATTGTCATTTTCCTCTATGTATTTTCTGATTTCCTCTTTGATTTCTTCAGTAATTTCCTGGTTATCTAGTAGCGTATTGTTTAGCCTTCATGTGTTTGTGTTTTTTATGTTTTTTTCCTGTGTAATTGATTTCTAATCTCATAGTGTTGTGGTCAGAAAAGATGCTTGATATGATTTCAATTTTCTTAAATTTACTGAGGCTTGATTTGTGACCCAAGATGTGATCTATCCTGGAGAATGTTCTGTGCACACTTGAGAAGAAAGTGTAATCTGCTGTTTTTGGATGGAATATCCTATAATTATCAGTTAAATCTATCTGGTGTATTGTGTCATTTAAAGTTTGTGTATCCTTCTTAATTTTCTGTTTGGATGATCTGTCCATTGGTGTACGTGAGCTGTTAAAATCTCCCGCTATTATTGTGTTACACTTGATTTCCACTTCTACAGCTGTTAGCAGTTGCCTTATGTATTGAGGTGCTCCTATGTTGGGTGCATATATATTTATAATTGTTATATATTCTTCTTGGATTGATCCCTTGATCATTATGTAGTGTCCTTCCTTGTCTCTTGTGACATTCTTTCTTTTAAAGTCTATTTTATCTGATATGAGTATTGCTACTCCATCTTTCTTTTGATTTCCAATTGCATGGAATATCTTTTTCCATCCTTTCACTTTCAGTCTGTATGTGTCCCTAGGTCTGAAGTGGGTCACTTGTAGACAGCATATAGATTAGTCTTGTTTTTGTATCCATTCAGCAAGCCTGTGTCTTTTGCTTGGAGCATTTAATCCATTCATGTTTAAGGTAATTATCAATATGTATGTTCCTATTACCATTTTCTTAATTGTTTTGGGTTTGTTTTAGTCGGTCCTTTTCTTCTCTTGTGTTTCCCACTTAGAGAAGTTCCTTTAGCATTTGTTGTAGAGCTTGTTTCGTGGTGCTGAATTCTCTTAGCTATTGCTTGTCTGTAAAGCTTTTGATTTCTCCATCGAATCTGAATGAGATCCTTGCTGGGTAGAGTAATCTTGGTTGTAGTTTTTTCCCTTTCATCACTTTAAGTAGATCATGCCACTCCCTTCTGGCTTGTAGAGTTTCTGTTGATAAATCAGCTGTTAACCTTATGGAAGTTCCCTTGTATGTTATTTTTCCCTTGCTGCTTTCAATAAGTTTTCTTTGTCTTTAATTTTTGCCAATTTGATTACTATGTGTTTCAGTGTGTTTTTCTTTGGATTTACCCTGTATGGGACTCTCTGCACTTCCTGGACTTGGATGGCTATTTCTTTTCCCATGTTAGGGAAGTTTTCGACTATAATCTCTTCAAATATTTTCTCGGGTCCTTTCTCTCTCTCTTCTCCTTCTGGGACCCCTATAATGCGAATGTTGTTGCATTTAATGTTGTCCCAGAGGTCTCTTAGGCAGTCTTCATTTCTTTTCATTCTTTTTTCTTTATTCTGTTCCACAGCAGTGATTTCCACCATTCTGTCTTCCAGGTCACTTATCCGTTCTTCTGCCTCAGATATTCTGCTATTGATTCCTTCTAGTGTAGTTTTCATTTCAGTTATTGTATTGTTCATTTCTGTTTGTTTGTTCTTTAATTCTTCTAGATCTTTGTTAAAAATTTCTTGCATCTTCTCGATCTTTTCCTCCATTCTTTTTCCGATGCCCTGGATCATCTTCATATCATTATTCTGAATTATTTTTCTGGAAAATTGCCTATCTCCATTTCATTTAGTTGTTTTTCTGGGGTTTTATCTTGTTCTTTCATCTGGTACATAGCCCTCTGCCTTTTCACCTTGTCTATCTTTCTGTGAGTGTGGTTTTTGTTCCACAGGCTGCAGGATTGTAGTTTTTCTTGCTTCTGCTCTCTGCCCTCTGGTGGATGCAGCTATCTAAGAGGCTTGTGTAAGTTTCATGATGGGAGGGACTGGTGGTGGGTAGAGCTGGCTGTTGCTCTGGTGGGCAGAGCTCAGTAAAACTTTAATGCACTTTGCTGATGGGTCCGGCTGCGTTCCGTCTCTCTTGGTTGTTTGGCCTGAGGTGATCCAACACTGGAGCCTACCCAGGCTCTTTGGTGGGGCTAATGGTGGACTCTAGTAGGGCTCACACCAAGGAGTATTTCCCAGAACTTCTGCTGCCTGTGTCCTTGTTCCTTCATGAGCCACAGCTGCCCCCTGCCTCTGCAGGAGACCCTCCAACACTAGTAGGTAGTTCTGGTTCAGTGTCCTATGGGGTTACTGTTCCTTCCCCTGTGTCCCAGTGCACACACTACATTTTTGTGTCCCGTCCAAGAGTGGAGTCTCTGTTTCCCCCAGTCCTGCCAAAGGCCTGCAATCAAATCCTGCTAGCCTTCAAAGTCTGATTCTCTAGGAATTCCTCCTCCCATTGCTGGACCCCCAGGTTGGGAAGACTGATGGTTGGCTCAGGTTGTTCACTCCAGTGTGTGGACTTCTGTGGTATAAGTGATCTCCAGTTTCTGAGTCACCCACCCATTAGTTATGGGATTTGATTTTATTGTGATAGTGTCCCACCTACCATCTCATTATGGCTTCTTTGCATATGCAGTATCTTTTTTGGTGAGTTCCAGTGTCTTCCTGTTGGTGATTGTTCAACAGTTAGTTGTGATTCCAGTGTTCTCAGAAGAGGGAGTGAGAGCATGTCCTTCTAGTCTGCCAACTTAAACCAGTCTCTAGACTCTCTTTTCTCCTCTAACAAACACACTACAAGTATTAGAAATATGCACCACCATCTCAACAACATCCATTAAATAAGAATTTCATCATCTTCCCTAGGTATTTGCCTGAGAATACTTACCATAATCAAGCTTCTATTACATATAAACAAACTGAGATACAGCTCAAAGTGACAATTATGATATGTGCAAAATTTATATCTATGATCTATTCTTTTGGAAGTCTTCCTTACCATTTACTTTTTTAAACAAATGTTTTTGGGGGAATAATTTTAGATTTACAGAAATGTGGCAAAGATATTACAGAGGATTCCCATTTATTCTTCACCCAGTTTCTCCTGTTGTTGGCATCGTATATAATGATGCTCCTTTTGTCACAACTAAGGAAATAACTTTGGTACATTACCACTAACCAAATTTGAGACTTTATTCAGATTTCAGTTGTTTTTCCTTAAAGTCCTTTT
Organism: Pseudorca crassidens; assembly: GCF_039906515.1. NCBI lineage: Eukaryota > Metazoa > Chordata > Mammalia > Artiodactyla > Delphinidae > Pseudorca > Pseudorca crassidens. The sequence goes on along the minus strand of NC_090317.1, from coordinate 46,243,962 downwards.
TCCATTTGAGGATCCCATATGACATTTAATAATCATGTCTCTTTAGTTTTCATTGGTCAGTGACAGTTTCTCCATCTTTGCTTGCATCTCTTTATTACCTTGACAATTTTGAGGAGTACTTGTCTGTTGTTTTGTAGTATGTCCATCTGTTTGTGTTTTTCTAATATTTTTCTCATGGTAAGACTGAGGTTATGTGTTTGGGGGGAAGACTACAGAGGAGAAGTCCCATTGTCATCCCATCACATAAAGGATACATATTATCACCATGTCTTATCACTGATTATGTTAGTCTTTTTTTTTAACATCTTTACTGGAGTGTAATTGCTTTACAATGGTGTGTTAGTTTCTGCTTTATAACAAAGTGAACCAGCTATACATATACATATATCCCCACATTTCCTCCCTCTTGAGCCTCCCTCCCATCTTCCCTATCCAAACCCTCTAGATGGTCACAAAGCATGGAGCTGATCTCCCTGTGCTATGCAACTTCTTCCCACTAGCTATCTGTTTTACATTTGGTAGTATATATATGTCTATGCCACTCTCTCACTTTGTCCCAGCTTACCCTTACCCTCACCATGTCCTCAAGTCCATTCTCTGCATCTGCACCTTTATTCCTGTCCTGCCCATAGGTTCTTCCAAAATTTTTTTTTTTTAGATTCCATATATATGTGTTAGCATATGGTATTTGTTTTTCTCTTTCTGACTTACTTCACTCTGTATGACAGACTCTAAGTCCATCCACCTCACTACAAATAACTCAATTTCGTTTCTTTTTATGGCTGAGTAATATTCCATTGTATATATGTGCCACATCTTCTTTATCCATTCATCTGTCAGTGGACACTTAAGTTGCTTCCATGTCCTGGCTATTATAAATAGAGCTGCAATGAACACTGTGGTACATGACTGCTTTTGAATTATGATTTTCTCAGGGTATATGCCCAATAATGGGATTTCTGGGTGATATGGTAGTTCTATTTTTAGTTTTTTAAGGAACCTCCATACTGTTCTCCATAGTGGCTGTATCAACTTACATTCCCACCATAACGCAAGAGAGTTCCCTTTTCTCCATACCCTCTCCAGCATTTATTGTTTATAGATTGTTTGATGATGGCCATTCTGACTGGTGTGAGATGATACCTCATGGTGGTTTTGATTTGCATTTCTCTAATGATTAGTGATATTGAGCATGATGATGTTAATCTTGATCACCTGACTTAGGTAGTGTGTGTCAGATTTCTCTGTATAAAATTACTCCCCTCAGCCATTTTCTATACACTATTCTTTGGAAGTGAGTCACTAAGTCAAGCCTGCATTCAGAGTGGGAGAATTAAGCTCCACCTTCTGGAAGTCAAGTTATCTACATAAATTATTCATGAGAGATTTGTCTGTTCTCATTTATTTATTTATTTAATAATTTATTTAATCAGTTTGGACTCATGTATATTTATTTTATACTTAGCATTATAATCCAATATTATGTTGTTTAATTCTTTGAACAAATTATTTCAGCTTTGGCCATTAAGAGATCTTTCAAGTTTGTGCCTGTGCATTTTGGTTTTTTGAGCACTTCCTTTATTTATGGCACTATAAGGTGTACCAGGCTCATCTTACATATCTTACGCCCTCCCCCATAGGATTAGCTATTTCTTCAAAGAGCGCTGTCTACTTTTACTAGAGAATAGTATTGAAAACCAAGATCCTGCCTACCATTACTTTGCCTCTTTCTTCAGATAACCCCTATCCTACTAGGCTTATCCAACTCCTCATAAACCCAGTACTTTCATTTTGCTTCAACATTAGCCTCATCTCTCTCAACTCGGTTCAAAAAAATGTACCATTTCCACTCTTAGCTTTAATATTCTCATAATTAATTGGAACACTGCTTTGCCTAAAAGGAGTAATGAAAGGCCTTGAAAGGAAAGCAAGAAAGACTAGAAATAAAAAGCAACATGCTCTTGGTTTAAAGCACAATTTATAACCAAAGAAAAGGATCTGAGGTAAATTAAACAAAAATCCTTTATGGAAGAATTTTGATTACTTCATAACACATCACCTCTCACAAGGTATATGCAACAGAAACAAGTTAAGCCTGAGGACTCAAATAACACAGACTCATATGAGCCAAAGTATTCAAATGATATAGATATGAAAACTGATAGCAGAAAATTTTTAGAGAAATATTTTCAAAAGAGAAAAATTTTCAAAAGAGAAATATTTTCAAAATATCCTTGTCAAACCTTTTTTTACCTCCTAAAAATATGGATATTTTTAAAGACCATATGGTCAGTAATTTGTTAGTTAAAATAAGGCATAACTGAGGTGTCACTGTCACAGATATTGAGCATGAATTAATGGTTATCCTGAACTCCTTCAAGAGGTGGTGTCTAATGAACAAGACTATAAAATTATGATCACTATAGATTTAATAGAAGAGAATCAAAAACTCATCAGAATACTTCCTTAAAAATAACTTTCTTAAGAAAGACTATTTGACTGTGAATGTTATATCCCTTTATGGAAAATTCAAGCTTTCTCTGTGCAATTCAACATCCTAGGTTTTGAAACAAAGGAAGAACTTTTAGGGGAAGAAATGTTCTCTTCTTTGAAAATATTTTTCTTAGACAATTGCTGTATGGGTGTTAACAAATATTTACTAACTTCCACATTGTATAAAAGCCAAAATGAGTTTTTATTTGTGCCAAGTATCTTGATAAATCCCATGAATTTAACTTTACTTGTTTTAACCATAAAAAGGAAAAATGAAAAGGAAGACAGATATGTTCTTAGCTCAGCTCCAGATTGGCACAATCAGTACTTTTTGGTTAAAGAAGCCATGAAGGCACAGTTTAAAGTTATTTAACAACAAAATAGAATTTTTTTCCCTTTAGTCTTCCTGTAGATGAAGCAAACTTGAACCAAAATGTGTTTTTGTTTGAAACCTTGTGTTTCAGGCTAAGAAATGAAGCTGACAATGTATCCCCCTGCTAGGAACCAGAGAGGAAATTAGACACTTTTTTTTTTTTTTTTTTTTGCAGTACGCGGGCCTCTCACTGTTGTGGCCTCTCCCGTTATGGAGCACAGGCTCCAGACGCGCAGGCTCAGCAGCCATGGCTCACGGGCCAAGCCACTCCGTGGCACGTGGGATCCTCCTGGACCAGTGCAGGAACCCGTGTCCCCTGCATCGGCAGGCAGTCTCTCAACCACTGCACCGCCAGGGAAGCCCGAGAAATTAGACACTTTTAGAAAGATAAATGGAAAGGAACTTTTAAAAACTCTTATCTGTCTTTGTTATATCCTTTCCTTGAACTAAATAAAGTTAGATTTAACATGGGTTCCTCATTTCTTCTTTGAAACTACGTGATGAATAAGAGATACATAAAACACAGCATGTGTTTCAAATGGCATGCTGTAAACTAATTCAAGCCAAAAAGATTGAGACAAAAGAATAATCATACTTTCATTGAAGCCTTCTCTCTGGAAGACTGACCAAAATTATGAATAGTGTATTCTTTGCGGGGGGGAATCATTTTCATGCTTTGGTACTAATAGTGACTAACTAAAATTGCATAGGAGGATATAACATGAAGAAAACAGCCATGTAGGAGAAGGAAGAAGAATTGAACTTAGTGAGGCAGGAAAGCAAGCAAAGAGGGAAAAACAAACTGAGTCTCAGAAACAATATTTTCTGCCACAGGATGAAGAATGGACCCAAAGAAATGATGACTTCATGAATCGGGGAAATGACAGTGAGAGGCAATCCCATTTGCAACTGGGTACGTACTGACAGATAAACTGGAAAGAGGATCCAAGAGATAACAATATGGTTTATCCTTAATTTTGGTAGCTTGAAAATGAGGTGAACATCTTTGTTGAGGTTATAAAAAGTGAAGAGAAAAACATCTGACAGCTTCAAGTATGAAATCTCTCTACATAACTGCTCATATTATACATGTCCAGATAAATACCCAATAATATGTTGCATATAATAAATTCTACCAGTATTGATATTCCAATTTTATACTTTTTTAAAAAATTTTTTGGTGTCTTTTAGAGTTCTTAATATAACACTTCCCTAGAAATAACACACACACTGTTCAGATATTATAAGGCCTTCTAATAGGAATAGAAAAGCTATCAGTTAAATAAGACACTATACTAAGGAAATGTCAGACTGGGCAATGTTTATTCATTTCAGGAACACCTACATACATGCTTGCGTTTTCTTCTATTGCTTTTCTCAATCTCCTCCCTTACACATACCACAAGTGTCTGGGAATTCATTTTCTTCCACCTTGAATCCAAAGGTACTTTCTCTAAATGCTGATTTTGAATAGACAACTAATACATATTATATCCAAATGCAAAGATGTATTCATTGGTAGACACATCACCCATCTGAAAATAACTTGAACGAATCCAAACTAACTCCTTATAATTCTGTAGAATTACTTGTCTATATGAGGTAAGGTTAAGTTTTTTAAAGTCTTTATTTTGACAAAAATTTTAAAAGTGTTTACTTTAAATTGGGGGACACGTGTATAATCAGAGCTTCTCAAATGCTCCATAATGTTTATAAACTTATCTATGTAATGATTATATGTAAACATGTACAGATATTACAGCCAATGTTCAATGATTGATTAATGGCTAATGTTAGTTAAAGAGACTGGATAATATGCAATGTAATATGAAACTCATAAAATAAATCTTTACCTTTGATGTAAAAATCAGTCCAGTTGGACCAATTATGAAAAGTATAACCATAAAAATACACCAGAGAAGTTTATTCTGTTGGTTCAGTTTCAGTTAATGTAAGAGAACCATTCAACTATTTTTATTAATAGAATCTAACCTTGACTGAATATTACCTATGATGTTTTCTGTATAAAATAGTGTATTTGTAATATATATCTACCTCACTTGCTACACACACACACACACACACACACACACACACACATACAGAAAGTGGGGTGTTATAATAAAAAATATACTCAAAAGGAAAAATACTTATTTTTCATTTCCTAGTCCCTTGAGGTGTAAGATTAGGATGTTTATTTGAGATCTTTCTTTTTTTATTAATATAACTCTTTATTGCTATAAAATTCCCTCTTAGAAAGACTTTTGATGACTCATACACATTGGTATGCTATGTTTCCATTTGCATTTGTCTGAAGATGCTGTTGATTTCCCTTTTGACTTTTTTTGAGCTGTTGGTTGTTCAGGAGAGTGTTATTTAATTTCCACACATTTGTGAATTTTCCAATGTTTCTCCTGTTATAGATTTCTAGTTTCATTCCATTGTGGTTGGCAAAGATATTTGATTTGATTTTAATCTTGTTTAGTGGCTAACATGTGATCTATCCTGGAGACTATTCCTTATGCACTTGAGACGAATGTGCATTCTGCTGCTATTGGGTAGAATGTTCTGTATATGTTTGTTATGTTTATTCGGTCTACAGTGTTGTTCAAATCTTTTGTTTCCTTATTACTCTTCTGTCTGGATGATTGATAAATGCGGTTTATTGAAGTCCCCAACTATTATTGCATTGCTATTTTTCCCTTCAGTTCTGTTAATAATTGCTTTATATATTTAGGTTTTATGACACTGGGTGCATATATTATATATTTATGTGTTATATCCTCTTGACAAATTGACCTCTTTACCATTGTATATGACATTCTTTGTCTGTTGTGATGACTTTTGATGCAATGCCTATTTTGTCTGATATAAGTATAGCTACCCCTGTTCTATTCTGATTATTATTGCATGGACTGTCTTTTGTCACTATTCATTTTCAGCTTGTGTGCATCCTTAATGCTAATGTGAGTCTCTTGTAGGCATCATTTAGTTGGCTCTTGTATTTTATCCATCCAGCCACTCTGTCTTTTGATTGGAGAATTTAACCCATTTACACTTAAAGTAATTACTGATAGGTAAGGATTTTACCATTGCTATTTTGGCAATTGCTTTCTGGCTGTTTTATAGTTCCTTTTTCTTTTCTTCCTCTCTTGCTGTCTTAATATCTGATTTAATGATATTTTTATCAATGGGCTTTGATTTCTTCCTCTTTTAGCTTTTCTACTACAGGTTTCTTTCTTTGCAATTACCATGAAGCTTACATAAAACTTCTTATAGTTATAACTCTTACTTGTAAAATGGGAGTCTGGACTAGTTGATTTGACTAATATTTTTAATATTTCTGTTTTTTTCCTAATGCATATGTGATTATTAATAGTTAATTTTCAGTTCATTAGATGAGTTGTTGAATAGAGGACTCCAGTTAACAAACCAATACAGGAAGTTTTGGGATGGTGAGGGAAAAGTTACCTAAGTCTCAGAGGTACCTTAATGCAACATACCTAAAATGGAACTCACTATCTTCTCCCTGCCCATGATTACCTCTTTCCAGTTTATTCCTCCACATAATTTTTGGAGTATCTTTGTACAAAGAAAAAATAATCATGTCACTCCCCTTGAATGTTTAAATGTAAATGGTTCACCATATCTGTCAGGACAAATTCCAAACAAGTTAGCATAGACTATGAAGTCTTACATTTTCAAGTTCCTAACTACCTCTCCAGCCAGAACATAACTCCCATCATTTTCTTACAGCCTCTATCAAAATCCTTTTTAATTAATCTTATAAACATACTCCTCTCTCTCTTTCTCACTCTCACTCTCACTCTCTGCCTCTTCCATGTTTTTGTGTAACTTGTAGCAGATCTAAAGTGAATTAAGCCTAATTAAGACAGAATCCTATAAGGGAAGCTGCTTATCTGATTTTGTCCAATCCAAGCAACCAAGTCCTCAATAAGTAGGGTCTACCCAGTGTAGGCATATTGATTTGAAAGTATCTGTAAAGGTATTTCAACATAGAACTTTAACATTTTTAATATGTTTGGGTAATAAAAATACTTACTGAAAATATTAATTCACTATCTATAATAAAAAATAAAAACAATTTACTCTGAATGGACAAATACCAATATCCATAAAGGGTTTGGACATCACCTTCAGTTTTCCTCACCAAGGAAGAGCTAATAATCCTTATAATGGCTTAAAGTGGTTATTGGACTACTTTAGTCTAGTCTGGTTTCTATTTTGTGCGTGTGTCTAACATTAATCTCATCCCATGTAATTTGTTTTCTGTTATACCTCCTTCTTGCTGCAATTTCTAATTACAAAATCAGAAATTTCTTGTCATTTCCTTAAGGTCTATGAATACTAAATATTTATCCATTAATTTCACCCAAAGTCTTTGACTCCTTCCAGTATGACCTGCAACTTTGCAGTTGATTTCAGCAACTCTCTGGCTCTTTGATCTAAAGGCTGTGTGTCTGCCTTCTCATGAGCATCTAGAGTCTGTCTGACATGTTGACATCTCACATGTATGGTGACAGGAAGGACATTCTAAACTTCCTTTGCAATCTGAATTGAGCCTTGAAGAATAGGTAAGACTAAAAGGGATGAGGAAGATGAAAAAGGACATTCTAAGAAGGGGAAGTAGTAAAAGAATTCACGGAGGCAGGGATGTCCCTGACAGATTAATAAGGCAATAAGGAGGCAGATCTGAATGAATAGAGGGTGCATATTCAGGAAATGTGGCATGAAAGCTCCCCATGCCACGAAGATTCTATCCTTGCCTTTTTATCAAACTCTTACTAGCTGATACTTTTTGTTAGAATCATTTTCTCATCCAGCAAATTGAGTTAGGTATTTTCTAATGCACTGTCTTTACATCTTTTACTTCCCTAACAAATAATCTATCATATCTGATAACATTTTTTAACTATTCATTGCATGTATCAGAATCACCTAGAGCTGGGTCAACAAATGACTGTTCAAAGACCAAACCCAACCCTACTCCCTGTTTTATAAATAAAGTTTTATTGGAGCACAGCCACAGTCATCTTTTTGTATATTGTCTATGGCTACTTTAGTGCTCTAACAGCAGAGCTGAGTTGTTGCAACAGGGACCTGTGGTCCACCTGTGGCCTAAAATATGTACAATATGGCCTTTAACAGAAAAAGTTCACAGATCACTGAACTAGAGGGCTTGTTAAAACTCAGATAGCTGGACCTCACTCCTAGAGTTTTTGATTTAGTAAGATAAGAGTGGAGCCCAATGATATGCACTTCTAATAAGTTCCCAGGTGATACTGGTGTCTATGCTGTTGGTTTGGGACCATAGCCTGAGAACTGCTGCTCTAGACCAATGGATCTCATCCTTGGCTAAATATTAGAATCATCTGCAGAGCTCTTAAAAATTGATAGGTCAGCCCACCTAGATCAATTAAATCAGAATCGCTAGGGTGAAACTCAGATTTAAGTACATTTTTAACTCCCCAGGTGATTCCAATATGTGGCTTAGACTGAGAACTCTTTTCCTGTAAGCTCTGGGAAGGTATGTTCTCTGCCTTAGAGTTAGGCAAGTGCCTGGCATGCTGAAAGTGCTAAAGTAAGTGATTCATAGATGAACTAACATTTTTTCAGTTAAATAAAATTAAGGATAGAACTGAAGATTGGATGGGGCAATCCACAATTCCATTGAATTGGGTAACTCAGTGCTTTGTAACTTCAAGAATCTCTAAACATCATGAATCAACTTCCTGTACTTTCATTCTCCTCAGGAATGAAGCCACATTTAAAGAGAAATATGACAGGCAGACCACCAGGCTGCCACACAGCTCAGCAGATTTAAGAAGAGGTGAGGAAGGACACAAATGACGCAGTCATTTTTAAGCAGCAAACTGGAATTTGGCCAGTTCCCCAAGATACTAATTCCAACAAAAGAGTACGTTTTTCATTCATGATGGGTATACCATTTCTCTCAAAGCCAAAAATGAGAAGACTATTGTGAATGTGGATCCTTTTACGTGAAGAGAATAGCAGGGGATAGAAAGAGGAGGTCAGATGATAATAAAAAGCAACTGCTCATGGGGAAGGGGAGCATGAGTTCTCCTAATTGGTCTAACTGTTTACATGGTAAGAAGGAAAAAAAAGTTAATAATCTCTTTTAAATTGCTCTCAGAAGAAAAATACATCGGCTAAATTTTCCCCAGTATAGAAAAGCTAATAGCAAATGGGACATTCCCTTCAAAACTGAAGTTAGAAAGCACTTAGCTGATCTCCCTGTGCTATGTGGCTGCTTCCCACTAGCTATCTGTTTTACGTTTGGTAGTGTATATATGTCCATGCCACTCTCTCACTTTGTCACAGCTTACCCTTCCCCCTCCCCATATCCTCAAGTCCATTCTCTAGTAGGTCTGTGTCTTTATTCCTGTCTTACCCCTAGGTTCTTCATGACAATTTTTTTTCTTAAATTCCATATATATTTGTTAGCATGTGGTATTTGTCTTTCTTTTTGTGACCACCTAGAGGGGTGGGATAGGGAGGGTGGGAGGGAGGGAGATGCAAGAGGGAAGAGATATGGGAACATATGTATATGTATAACTGATTCACTTTGTTATAAAACAGAAACTAACATACCATTGTAAAGCAATTATACTCCAATAAAGATGTAAAATAAAAATGAAGTTAGAAAAATGACACCATTTCACTTCCCTTCTCGCAATTCACTATCTCTGTGCATTAAATGGCTCTGCCTTTGAAAACACTATTGCAGTAACAAGTTCAGCTGAGCAGCCAGCAGAGTAAGAAGGCAGAGGGAAAGGGGTGGAGGGTAGAAGCCAAGACACATGCAGCCCATTCTCTGAAGTTTGTGAGAGAAGATGGGAGAAAGGCCAAGAAACTCAAAGGAAAATAATTAAATAAATATCAGACAAAGAGACACACAAGGTTGAAAATGAAAGAAATTGATCAGATGGGGAGGAAAAAGATATCAGTAAGTGAGACAGAATAGAGGAGTGTAAGACCAAGGTAAGAAAACAGGAAGGGAATAACAAAAGCAAAAGAATGCTGGAGAGAGAGAGAAAGAATATGATCGATAAATACACACACACACACACACACACACACACGCACACATATATATATACATATATACAGATAGGGATATTTATATAGATAAACATTTGTATCCTTTATTTTCCTCAGAGTAATAACAACAACAAAAAGCAGGCTTCTTTCAATGAGACAATGTCCCAAACCCCGAGAAATATTTGCCCCATGCTCTGAATCAGAGATTTAGGAGCCAGATAAATAAGCTAGCCAGCCCTGAGCCTCAAATCACTGATTGCTATAGATACCTCAGGTTTCAACACCTGAGTGAAATGACTCACTATTGAGATAACCCCCAAACCCAAAGTAAATGAGAGCATCCTTTCGTGTATCTTGCAACATTTTCTGATGAGTCTCTATAATCATATTATGTTAGACAATGGGGTAAATTTGGAGATGCTATGCCTGATCACCTTGCATGAAATACTGACTTGATATTTACAGTGAGTTTGCTTACTTAGGCTTAAAAACACACATCTAGGAACTCTATGTTGTGCTCTTATCTCAACATACTAAATTTCCACTGCAAAAAGAAATCTTCCAGAGGCTGAAATCACACTAGCTAGTGGCAAAATTTAGTAGTTAGGGTCTCATACAGGAACCAGAATGTGGCTTTACATGTAGCTATATGCTATTTTGTAAGAGAACTTATAAACATGTAACCAACATAGCAAGATAAAGTGGAAATAAAACCGTGATGAGGACAAAGGAAAATAATTGCAGGAAAAGTAAGATGAAATGAGGGGTGAAACAAAATGCATATTGTGAAGCAGGGTATACTTGCTGGAAGGAAACAATAAATTTGGCTCCTAATGAATTAGCAGCCAACATTAAAGGGAAACATGGCCATCTACACAATTTGCATTGTCCTTGAGATTATTTTAAGCTATTCAGAAAAATCACCACGTTTTATGTTATCAAGAGAAGAATTTATCTATTGATTCTCATAAGAAGGATGCTCTGAAATGCGGTAAACAGAAACCTACATAGCAACCTTACATGAAATACAACAGCCAGTTTCAAAGGTTAGTTTCTTATAAGATTCCTTATGCAAATTTTTCAAGTCTTTATACTTTCTGATGATTAGCAGGAATGAAACTATGGAGCAATTTTATTCTGCTGTTTTAAGTGAAGAGGTGCATGCTAAGACACTTACACAGGCACCCACCTTAATAGAAGAAGGCAACCCTAACTTTGTCAGGAAGCATGCCAAGAGGGTACAAAGGGCAAGTCAAATGTTCTGCTCCATAAAAGTTTTGGTGTTGCCCTAAGAGACAAATGGAAAACTAAAACTATAATAATTTTAGCTTGGAAAAAATTTAAGTATGTGTAACAAAATACCCACCTCAACTCTAAAACATATCTTATTATGGCACCTGCAGCACATATGTTTACCAAATCTCATTCCTAGGGCATGTGATCCTCTTTCTGGGGTATGCAAAAACCTCTTCCTAGCTGCCTAGAAGTTTGGCAGGACTATATGATTGGCACTCATCAATGAAATGTGATTGTGTCACTTATGTGTTGAAGGAGTAAAAAGTCCCAGGACAATTCCACACTCTCTTTCTTCTATTAGGATGCTAGGGAGAAGACCTTATATTGGGATCATGGAATCACAAAATCACTAGACTGTTGAGCCACTGCATGAAAGAGAGCCACCCTTGAAAAATTACCCAGACCGCCAGCAGATTTCAACCAAGTGAAAAATAAACTTTTGTTGTGTTAACTTCCTGGGATTTGTTACTGCAGCATAAGCTTAATCTATCATAACTAATACAGCATCCATATAAATTGTATTTCCCATATGAACTCCCAGATAAACTGGTTACAAAACATACTTCTAATTCACTGAAGAAGTTGACCTACTCTTTAGGATCCTTAACGATGTCAGTAAATGTTGGGTAAAACCTACCATAAAAAATCATACTTTTGCTTTTGGAGTATTCTGTGAATTCCTTCTTTCTATCAGTAAATAGGACAGCATCCAGTAAAGCCACTGTATCAGTCAGGGTCCTGGCAAGAAATAGCATATAATCAAATGGGATAGTTGAGGATAACTTAATAAAGGAACTTGTTTAAAGTGTTAACAGGGTTAAAGTAAAATAATAGGGTAAAGAAAACCTACATGTTCTCATTAGTATTCCAGGCTAGCAAGAATGCAGATACATCACCACTGCTAGATTTAAAGGGGTAAAGGGGATAATATGGTTCCCAGAATTCAGATAGATCAGGAGCTTGAGCCTTTGGGAAAGAAATGAAACCACAACCAACTTATAGCCTGATCTCTCTTTTCTCCAGCCTTCTGATCTTATATAAATGAATCTCATTGGCTATATCCCATAAGAAACCAGAGCAGAAGTGAGACTGTTAGTACAGTCCACTGAGGCCTATTATCCAGTGTGCAAAGAGGGTGGAGATTGGAGGAGGGTGGATCTGCAGGGAAAAATGGAGTATATCCAGGATAGCTACTCAAAGCTATGCCATCTTCACATTGGATAATTTTTATCTTTCTGTTCTCTATAGGGGAAGAATAGTAAGTGATATTAAACCATCTTGCACAGTCTTATTTTATCCCTACTGGATATTATCTTAATGATCATAATGCCATTCCTATCAAATTCCAAGATAGTACTAAGGTAAGGTTCTGTGCAAATACCAATATTTAAGAGTTTATATTGAGCTCATGCTTTTAACCCACAGCCTATTCCTCTGTGCAAAGTCAATTTTATGTAATACTTAATGTGATTCTACTAAAAGTGATAATTAGAAGAAAATTGCAGTGTGGAAAAAAACAGTTAGGAGTCTATCACAATATGTCAAACAAAATATTCTGAGGTCCTGAGGAAAGCTGAAGAGGAATTGGAAAAGAGAGACAAATAAGAGAAGCAATCTGAAGGTTGAATGTATAGACTTACAGGAATTGATTGTGGAGAATTAAGACATTTTTTAAAAATAAAGAAAATGAAATGCTTCTAATTTAGGAGAATGAGCCGAAAAAGCTGTGCTAGTTCTGGTCAGGCATTTTGTAGACAATTTGAATGGACCCAATGTTTGAAGACCCAGTTTATCCACAATGGTAAACTGAGACCAGCCAACTTCTAGAGCATCACTGCTATGAGGTTAGGAAATAAGACCAATCCCTCCTTCACTACTCCTCAATGTTTCCTTGACAGGAAATTTACCCTCGAACCAGAGATGTGTAAGATCTTCATCAAACCATATCTATACCTCTGCTTCTAACTTAGATTCATGTCATATCTGCTGCCAAGTTCTATAGCAGAAAATAATAATTCAGGGTGCATTCTCTAACAGAGTCTTAGCTGCTTTCTGCTGCAATTACAAATCATTTGACATGACATTATTGTTGCAAAGCATTTGGCAAACATTATTTAAATCTCATAATGCTCTTGTAGGTAGCCTTCTAGTAAAAAAGAAACATTCATAGAGGCCTGGCCCCAGGCAAAACTAAGAATTGGACAAAAGTTATGTCCCTTCTCTGCCAGGCACTGAGCGCCTACAAACAACTCCCACACAGAGCATGTTTTCCTACCACAGAGGCCCTTCCTGGACCTAGAAGGTGACCATCCTATGCTCTCAAATTCCTTTTTCTGACATCTAAAAGTCTAACTCCTGAGGGTGGTAGTGTAGTATTCATTTGTATTCATTTACAAAAATAAACAAACTCTAACTTGTTACCAAAGAATATAATAACTTAAGCCTAAAGTGTTACAGTAAATGGCAGAGGATTTCAAGCACTGTGATAGAACAGTGGACAAGATCTTTTTTTTTGGTAAAGAAGTTTGTTTTGTTTTATTTTTCCCCAAGTCCACACTATCAAAGATTAGTTTGGGGTACACGTGCTTCAAATATATAGCATTATTATAACAGTCAAGAATACAAATGCAAGGCTCTGAACAATATGGATAATGCCATCCAGATTGAGTACTTTGGTCAAAACTTCCTAACTGGAAAAGAAATGGAGAACTGACCTATGTGTGCCAATCCACTGTGGCCATCCTGAATGATTCATCCTTTGAACAAGAAGGGACAAGCTAATGTCTTATTGTCTCACACACCCTTAACCTGCTCCTCTTATAATATGCATCACTTGACAACACTACCATTCATATAGACCCCTAAACCAGAAACCTGGGGCTTGTTCTAGGCACTTCCTTCTTTCTCATACTTCATATACAAAAGAGTCACCAATCAAGTCTTGTTAAATCTATCTACAAAATTTAGAATGAAAATTTTCAACTCTCCTTTGTTTTCCTTGTATTCTCTTAGTTCATGATATTGTCACCTATCCTCTGAAGCACTGAAATAGTCTCTAGTCTTTGCCTCTTCCAGTTGTTCCTCTGTTGCCAGAGTAGGTTTTTAAATATGAATCTGCTAGTTACTAATAATTTTATAATAATTCAGACTTCAATTTCCTTATGAAGTTTACCCCAATTCTTCAGGCAAAGTTAACCTTCTCCTTTCTCTGTGTCCATCTGTCTATTGTAGCCATTAATATATCACGCTGTTATGCATCTAATTCCATATATATTTCTCCATTAAACTTGAAGTGTAGGGATCATGTCTTCTTCATCTCTTTACATCCGTAGTTGTAACAAGACAGAGAATTTGTTTGCTACACATTTGCTGAAACATTTATTATTTATAATCATTCCTTAAGGTTAAGGCCTGGAAGGTCTCAGCTGAAAATGAAACATTACTTTTGAAGACAAATTACCCATTCGGCTATTAATTTAAAACATCTCAGTAGCCCCATCACAGAACAAGATTCCAAAATGTTGGATCCAAGGGCATGTAGGTAATGAAAAGTAATCTGGAAACATCTAGAGCATTGAACTGATGTGTGCTAAAGAAGGTCAGCACACATAGCTTTCAGGGAACCAGAAGCCTTTTCAAGACCAGGTACACAAGAACTTGGGAAAATATGGAAATAGTGCAGAAAATCGTCAAAGGGGAACTCAAGTCAAACTGCACCAACTTCCCTATTGTGCTCAGGGCTTGTCTTGAATATGGCTAGGTGCTACTTTTCTTTCCTCAAAAAGGATCTAATTACCTTTATTCTTCATCCCCGTTAATGTTAAATGACCCTACATTCTGTGCTATTTTATCACACTGGCACTGGATAAAAGGTTTATTATCATCATAATTCATTAATTGATTTATTTATTCATTTATTATTTCACCTATAATGTCATTTATTTCTAGAAAAAAAGGCTAAGTAAACTCCGTCTCGCCACTTAAGCAACTGGAACTAGGCTGTTGTATTGGAGAAATAAGAGAAATTCTCTTATTAGAGAAATAAGACCTTCTTGCTTGCAGTAGCTTAGAGCTGTCCCCTAATCTGTTCTCATATTGCTCCAAGCTATGGTTTGACTGACAAAACACCAAGGGCATGATGCTGGATGGTTGCATATACCCCAGCATATGAAATTCATAACTTTATGAGGGAAAATAAGATATATCATATATATGACATATTTATGATATATATTACATTATATAATGTAATATTATATACATATGTACATATATTACATACATACATATGTAATATATAATGTATAATTACACCATAAATTACATTATATATCATATATAATGTAATTAAGATATATGTATATCATATATATATTTCATTTTTATATACAGATATCATATGAGAGTCACAAACCCATTAGGCATGACAGTGCAATGTGGTAAGACTTTATCACAGTTTTTCAATAAATGAGCCTTGGGATTTTTAACATCTTGAGGATATACATGAATGATTACTGGGACAGCATCAAATGTTGGTAGCTGGAATCCACTCCAAAAGTGAAGACTGCATCAAGGAGTTAATGACGTGGCTAACAGTTATTCTTAGAGCATGTATTCCTTCTAAAGTACAGAGGACAAACTTACTTCTTTGGTGGTGCTGATTCCTCATTGATGTGTTTTTGGCTATGACTCTGAAAAAAATGGGTACATGGACTCATTTCTGATTTCTGTGCACAAAACCTTAAGAGTCCCCCAGAAGTTCCCCTTAAGAGTTCCCCTAAGAAGGTAAGACCCTAGATTCCTGGGGAATGATGCCCAAACCTGAACCTCAGCTGTATACACAAGATTAGCACTAAAAGAGCCATGAGCCACACAGTTCTTTCTGCTGTGTTGGAACTCACAAAGCAAATGATGTTGAAAGAAGATGGAGGAGGTTGAGAAGGAAGTAGAGAAACAGAGGCGGCAGTGGTGCAGATAAAAATTTCTGCCCAGAGGCAATGGCCTTACATTTACAATACTTAACAAATCTTCAGTCATGTAAACTTTCAGACAAAAATGTAAACAGGCAAACAAACAAAATTACCAAAACATTAGTTCCTAACTATCCTGTTTAGCTGTTAAAGTATAGAAAATCATCCCGTTGGCATTTGGTTTGTTTCCAGCTCTTGGTATGAATAAACAAAACTGTATTCCCTTAATGTTTGTCAATTATGTGCCAAGTAAAATGATGTATTGAGTTACATTTCAGTGTTAATGTACTAGAATTTTTCATATTTTGGATATCTAATTATATTTGCTCCTGATGGTGATGTAAAGTTTAAGTACTAAGGATTGAAAAGGCGGCTCTAATGTTTATATATTTACTTTATTAAAAAGCAATATATTACACAGACAGTCTTCAGCTGTGGGCTTACCTTGTAAATGTGGTTTCCAAACAAATTCATTATATTTTGCCTCCTATACTAGATTTTTGAAAGTACGATTTATTGACACTTTTTAAAGTGAACATGAAGGTTATATTAACAAGAATGACAGAGCCCAACTTAAAAAAAAAATGGATCCTCAATATTTATTAAATTAAGTGTCTGGTCATCTCTGTGACCTACAAAGTATATTGGGCATGGCACATCAAGAAGTTTTTTATTGAGCCCCACATTCAGGCACTGTGTACAGAAGGAAGTTGGGTGGGAATTAGACAAGGTTCCTTCTTTCAAGAAGTTTACATTACAATATAGGAGTTACATACAAATATTTATTATCCATTGCTGTAATGAAAGTATGTAAATGGCACAGTGATGCCATAAAAAGAGTACAATTAATTCTGCTGGAGTGATGGAGAAGGCTTCATCAAAAGGAAAATTTTAACTGGATCTTAAAGCATGAGCATTTTACTAAGTGGTAGACAAAGGAAGGGTGATTACTCCAGGGAATAATATATGCAAAATCTCAGAAACAAGAACCAGCATAGCACCTTAGGGACACTGCGAATACTATTTTAAAGCTGTGTCATACAATGAAAAGTGTTGATGGGAGGCTGAGAAAAGCAATGAAAAATGAGGTTAGAGAAGGATTTAAGGATTAGACCATGATGAGGTTTGTTTGGACTTCATGCTCTAGTAAGTGAAATAAGTGATGGTGAACCTTTGAATGACTTTAATCACAAGAAGACTATCATTATACCTTATTTATAAAAACTCACCCTAATAGCAGTGTGGCTAATGGAATAAAGGGGAATTGAAGGCAAAAAGATACATTGTGAGACAAACACAAGAGTTTGCACAGGAGGTGATGACAGCCTGAACTAAAACTGTAGCACTGAGGATGGAGAAAAGGAAATCAAACATAGCAGAAGAAAGTCAGGGGAGATAATGTCCAGCATCTTCCATCCTAGGGAGAAAATGAAGAGATAAAATCAACAGAACTAATTTCTCAGTAACTACTTTAGAGAAACTAAGTATTGAGATTGACAGGTATGATGTGTTGGACTTAAGAGTCAGAAAGCCTGGCTTTTAGTCCCATCTCTGCTATTAACCAGTTATGTTACCTTGCAGGAGTCATTTCTCTCTCTCTCTCTCTCTGTATCCCAATTGCTCATCCTTGAAATGTAAGGAGTTGCTTTATGCCCTGTGATATCCTTTCCATCTCTGTCATTCTAGGGCTCTGTGGATGATTTTGAGACAAGGAGGCAGGCAGTTTCTACCTTAGGTAACTCCCTAATTACTTAGGTAAATCCCTTTCTAAGGAGGACAGTAAATCAAATCCCTGGGGTAGAAGGTGGGATGGAAGATGCTTGTATCACTTAAGAAGAATCTTACATAAACATGAGTGTAGTCATCTCTCATTATCTAGGCACTTATTATTCATTTTCCACGTTATCCGTGACCTCCACTTCTCCTCCTTCTGACTGCCTGGCTTTTAGGCATGTCTTTGTTCATTAACATCGCCAATATAGGCTGAGAAGGGAAGGAGGGAAGCAGAAGTACAGCATTTTGCTACTTATTAGCAACTCTGTCTTTTTCATTTCAAGTGGATTTAAGAGAAAGAAGATTGAAGATATAAGCTAAAAACAAATTGTTATGGTTATCAGTGTATTTCAGTTATACAGTTTAGCCCTATTCCTGCAGATAACTGACAGTTTAATATCATAAGTTACTTGCAAAAAATGAAAACAAATGGTGTGAAAGTAAACTTTAAAATTATAGCAGATAGAAAGCAAAATACAAGCTCATTTAAAGAGCAATTTTACTTCTTGGTGTGAAAGCAGTATTATAGCATTGTTCCCTCCAGGACATCCTCCAGAGTCTGGTCCTAGTTACATTAAAATTATTTGGACAATAAATGTCTTCCCCATTTCTTTTAGAATACTGTCCAATAGTGCCCAGAAGGAAATGCTGACTTCTCTTGCAGAAGGACAGGTAGGTGGGAGAAATGGGAGTTTCTGTTCTCCTCAGGACATGAACAAATTTCCCCTTGGAAAGCCCGAATGGACTTACTATATAAAGGAAAAGAATGTCTATATGTTATTTACCCAGATACTATATTCTATAGATATAAATTAAAATCAGGCAGACTGAGGAGCAGCTGATTAAATCTCCACAATCAACTTGATGTACCCTGCATTGGTGGAATACTTGAATAGACAATGAATCATCCCAAATTGAGGAGGTGGACTTTGAGAGCAAGATATATTATTTTTTCCCCTTTTCCCCTTTTTGTGAGTGTGTATGTGAATGCTTCTGTGTGAGATTTTTTCTGTATAGCTTTGCTTTCAGCATTTGTCCTAGGGTTCTGTCCGTCCGTTTTTTTCTTTGTTTGTTTGTTTTGTTTTTGGGGGGTTTTTTTAATTAATTTTTTTTTCTGGGGACGAGGGGAAGATGGTGGAAGAATAAGACGTGGAGATAACCTTCCTCCCCACAGATACACCAGAAATACATCTACAGCTGGAACAACTCCTACAGAAAACCTACTGAACGCTGGCAGAAGACCTCAGACCTCCCAAAAGGCAAGAAACTCCCCACGTACATGGGTAGGGCAAAAGAAAAAAGAATAAACAGAGACAAAAGAAGAGGGATGGGACCTGCACCAGTGGGAGGGAGCTGTGAAGGAGAAAAGGTTTCCACACACTAGGAAGCCCCTTCACGGGCAGAGACTGTGGGTGGCGGAGGGGGAAAGCTTCGAAGCCGCGGAGAAGAGCACAGCAACAGCGGCATGGAGGGCAAAGCGGAGAGATTCCCGCACAGAGGATCAGTGCCAACCCGCACTCACCAGCCTGAGAGGCTTGTCTGCTCACCCGCCGGGATGGGCGGGGCTGGGAGTTGAGGCTCGGGCTTCGGTCGGAGCACCAGGAGAAGACTGGGGTTGGCGGCGTGAACACAGCCTGCAGGGTGTTAGCGCACCACGGTTAGCCAGAAGGGAGTTTGGGGAAACGTCTGGACTGGCCGAAGAGGCAAGAGACTTTTTCTTCCCTCTTTGTATCCTGGTGCGCAAGGAGAGGGGATTAAGAGCACTGCGTAAAGGAGCTCCAGAGACAGGCATGAGCCGCGGCTAAAAGCACGGGCATGAGACACTAAGGCTGCTGCTGCCACCACCAAGAAGCCTGTGTGCGAGCACAGGTCACTATCCACACCCCCTTTCTGGGGAGACTGTGCAGCCAGCCACTGCCAGGGTCCCAGGACCCAGTGACAACTTCCCTGGGAGAACGCACGGCGTGCCTCCTGGTGCAACGTCACACCGGCCTCTGCCGCTGCAGGCTCACCCCACACTCTGTACCCCTCCCTCCCCCCGGGCTGAGTGAGCCAGAGTCCCCGAAGCAGCTGCTCCTTTAACCCCGGCCTGTCTGAGCGAAGAACAGAGGCCCTCTGACGACCTACATGCAGAGGCGGGGCCAAATCCAAAGCTGAGCCCTGGGAGCTGTGAGAACAAAGAAGAGAAAGGAAAATCTCTCCCAGCAGCCTCAGAAGCAGCAGATTAAAGCTCCACAATCAACTTGATGTACCCTGCATCTGTGGAATACATGAATAGACAACGAATCATCACAAATTGAGGAGGTAGACTTTGAGAGCAAGATTTATGATTTTTTCCCCTTTTCCTCTTTTTGTGAGTGTGTATGTGTATGCTTCTGTGTGAGATTTTGTCTGTATAGCTATGCTTCCACCATTAGTCCTAGGGTTCGATCTGTCCGTTTTGTTTTTTTTTTTCTTTTTCTTAAAAAAATTTTTCTTCTTAATAATTATTTTTTATTTTAATAACTATTTAATTTTATCTTCTTTCTTTCTTTATTTCTTTCTTTCCTTCCTTCCTTACTTCCTTCTTTCCTTCTTTCCTCCTTCCCTCCTTCCCTCCCTCCTTTCATTCTTTCTTTCTCTCTCTCTCTCTTTCTTTCTCTCTTTCTCTTTCTTTCCCTTTCTTTCTTTCTTTCTTTCTTTCTTTCTTTCTTTCTTTCTTTCTTTCTTTCTTTCTTTCTTTCTTTCTTTCTTTCTTTCTTTCTACATTTTCTCCCTTTTATTCTGAGCCATGTGGATGACAGGCTCTTGGTGCTCCAGACAGGAGTCAGTGCTGTGCCTCTGAGGTGGGACAGCCAACTTCAGGACACTGGTCCACAAGAGACCTCCCAGCTCCACATAATATCAAATGATGAAAACCTCCCAGAGATCTCCATCTCAACACCAGCACCCAGCTTCACTCAATGACCAGCAAGCTACAGTGCTGGACACCCTATGCCAAACAACTAGCAAGACAGGAACACAAAGCCACCCATTATCAGAGAGGCTGCCTAAAATCATAATAAGCCCACAGACACCCCAAAACACACCAGCAGATGTGGACATGCCCACCAAAAAGCCAGGATACAGCCTCAGCCATGAGAACACAGGCACTAGTCCCCTCCACCAGGAAACCTACACAAGCCGCTGAACCAACTTTAGCCACTGGGGAAAGACACCAAAAACAATGGGAATTACGAACCTGCAGCCTGCAAAAAGGAGACCCAAACACAGTAAGATAAGCAAAATGAGAAGACAGAAAAACACACAGCAGATGAAGGAGCAAGATAAAAACCGACCAGACCTAACAAATCAAGAGGAAATAGGCAGTCTACCTGGAAAAGAATTCAGAATAATGATAGTAAAGATTATCACAAATCTTATAAATAGAATGGACAAAATGCAAGAAACATTTAACAAGGACCTAGAAGAACTAAAGATGAAACAAGCAATGATGAACAATACAATAAATGAAATTAAAAATACTCTAGATGGGATCAATAGCAGAATAACTGAGGCAGAAGAACGGAGAAGTGACCTAGAACATAAAAGATTGGGAATAACTACTGCAGACCAGAATAAAGAAAAAAGAATAAAAGAACTGAGGACAGTCTCAGAGACCTCTGGGACAATATTAAACGCACCAACATTCGAATTATAGGGGTTCCAGAAGAAGAAGAGAAAAAGAAAGGGACTGAGAAAATATTTGAAGAGATTACAGTAGAAAAATTCCCTAATATGGGAAAGGAAATAGTTAATCAAGTCCAGGAAGCACAGAGAGTCCCATACAGGATAAATCCAAGGAGAAATATGCCAAGACACATATTAATCAAACTGTCAAAAATTAAATACAAAGAAAACATATTAAAAGCAGCAAGAGAAAAACAACAAATAACACACAAGGGAATCGCCATAAGGTTAACAGCTGATCTCTGAGCAGAAACTCTCCAAGCCAGAAGTGACTGGCAAGACATATTTAAAGTGATGAAGGAAAAAAACCTGCAACCAAGATTATTCTACACAGCAAGGATCTCATTTAGATTTGATGGAGAAATTAAAACATTTACAGACAAGCAAAAGCTGAGAGAGTTCAGAACCACCAAACCAGCTTTACCACAAATGCTAAAGGAACTTCTCTAGGCAAGAAACACAAGAAAAGGAAAAGACCTACAATAACGAACCCAAAACAATTAAGAAAATGGGAATAGGAGCATACATATCAATAATTACCTTAAATGTAAATGGAATAAATGCTCCCACCAAGAGACACAGATTGGCTGAATGGATACAAAAACAAGATCCATATATATGCTGTCTACAAGAGATCCACTTCAGACCTAGAGACACATATAGACTGAAAGTAAGGGGAAGGAAAAAGATATTCCATGCAAATGGAAACCAAAAGAAAGCTGGAGTAGCAATTCTCGTATCAGACAAAATAGACTTTAAAATAAAGACTATTACAAGAGACAAAGAAGGACACTACATAATGATCAAGGGATCGATCCAAGAAGAAGATATAACAATTGTAAATATTTATGCACCCAACATAGGAGCACCTCAATACATAAGGAAATTATTAACAACCATAAAAGGGGAAATCGACAGTAAAACATTCATAGCAGGGGACTTTAACATCCCACTTTCACCAATGGACAGATCACCCAAAATGACAATAAATAAGGAAACACAAGCTTTAAATGATACATTAATCAAGATGGACTTAATTGATATTTATAGGACATTCCATCCAAAAACAACAGAATACACATTTTTCTCAAGTGCTCATGGAACATTCTCCAGGAGAGGTCATACCTTGGGTCACAAATTAAGCCTTGGTAAATTTAAGAAAATTGAAATTGTATCAAGTATCTTCTCCAGCCACAACACTATGAGACCAGATATCAATTACAGGAAAAGATCTGTAAAAAATACAAATACATGGAAGCTAAACAATACACTACTGAATAAAGAAGTGATCACTGAAGAAATCAAAGAGGAAATTAAAAAATACCTAGAAACAAATAACAATGGAGACATGACGACCCAAACCTATGGGATGCAGCAAAAGCAGTTCTAAGAGGGAAGTTTAAAGCAATACAATCCTACCTTAAGAAACAGGAAACATCTCGAATAAACAACCTAACCTTGCACCTAAAGTAATTAGAGAAAGAAAAACAAAAAAACCCCAAAATTAACAGAAGGAAAGAAATCATAAAAATCAGATCAGAAATAAATGAAAACGAAATGAAGGAAACGATAGCAATGATCAATAAAACTAAAAGCTGGTTCTTTGAGAAGATAAACAAAATTGATAAGTCATTAGCCAGACTTATCAAGAAAAAAGGGAGAAGACTGAAATCAATAGAATTAGAAATAAAAAAGGAGAAGTAACAACTGACACTGCAGGAATACAAAAGATCATGAAAGATTACTACAAGCAACTCTATGCCAATATAATGGACAACCTGGAAGAAATGGACAAATTCTTAGAAATGCACAACCTGCCAAGAATGTATCAGGAAGAAATAGAAAATATGAACAGACCAGTCACAAGCACTGAAATTGAAACTGTGATTAAAAATCTTGCAAAAAACAAAAGCCCAGGACCAGATGGCTTCACAGGCAAATTCTATCAAACATTCAGAGAAGAGCTAACACATATCCTCCTCAAACTCTTCAAAATATAGCAGAGGGAAGAGCACTCCCAAACTCATTATATGAGGCCACCATCACTTTGATACCAAAACCAGACAACGATGTCACAAAGATAGAAAACTACAGGTCAATATCACTGATGAACATAGATGCAAAAACCCTCAACAAAATACTAGCAAAGAGAATCCAATAGCACATTAAAAGGAACATACACCATGATCAAGTGGGGTTTATTCCAGGAATGCAAGGATTCTTCAATATATGAAAATCAATCAATGTGATACACCATATTAACAAATTGAAAGAGAAAAAACATACAATCATCTCAATACATGCAGAGAAAGCTTTTGACAAAATTCAACACCCATTTATGATAAAAAACCTTGCAGAAATTAGGCATAGCAGGAACTTTCCTCAACATAATAAAGGACATAGATGACAAACCCACAGCTAACATTGTCCTCAATTGTGAAAAACTGAAAGAATTTCCACTAAGGTCAGGAAAAAGACAAGTTTGCCCATTCTCACCATTCTTATTCAACATAGTTTTGGAAGTTTTAGCCACATAAATCAGAGAAGAAAAGGAAATAAAAGGAATCCAAATCAGAAGAGAAGAAGAAAAGCTGTCACTGTTTGCAGATGACATGATATTATACACAGAGAATCCTAAAGATGCTACCAGAAAACTACTAGAGCTACTCAATGAATTTGGTAAAGTAGCAGGATACAAAATTAATGCACAGAAATCTCTGGCATTCCTATACACTAATGATGAAAAATCTGAAAGTGAAATCAAGAAAACACTCCCATTTACCATTGCAACAGAAAGAATAAAATATCTAGGAATAAACCTACCTAAGGAGACAAAAGACCTGTATGCAGAAAATTATAAGACACTGATGAAAGAAATTAAAGATGATACAAATAGATGGAGAGATATACCATGTTCTTGGATAGGAAGAATCAATATTGTGAAAATGACTCTACTACGCAAAGCAATCTACAGATTCAATGCAATCCCTATCAAACTACCACTGGCATTTTTCACAGAACTAGAACAAAAAATTTCAAATTTGTATGGAAACACAAAAGACCCCGAATAGCCAAAGCAATCTTGAGAATGAAAAACGCAGCTGGAGTAATCAGGCTCCCTGACTTCAGACTATACTACAAAGCTACAGTAAACAAGACAGTATTGTACTGGCACAAAAACAGAAAGATAGATCAATGGAACAGGATAGAAAGCCCAGAGACTAACCCACGCACTTATGATCACCTTATCTTTGATAAAGGAGGCAGGAATGTACAATGGAGAACGGACAGCCTCTTCAACAAGTGGTGCTGAGAAAACTGGACAGGTACATGTAAAAGTATGAGATTGGATCACTCCCTAACACCATACACAAAAATAAGCTCAAAATGGATTAAAAACCTAAATGTAAGGCCAGAAATTTTCAAACTCTTAGAGGAAAACATAGGCAGGACACTCTATGACATAAATCACAGTAAGATCCTTTTTGACGCACCTCCTAGAGAAATGGAAATACAAACAAAAATAAACAAATGGGACCTAATGAAACTTCAAAGCTTTTGCACAGCAAAGGAAACCATAAATAAGACCAAAGGACAACCCACAGAATGGGAGAAAATATTTGGAAATGAAGCAACTAACCAAGGATTAATCTCCAAAATTTATAAGCAGCTCATGCAGCTCAATAACAAAAAGCAAACAACCCAATCCAAAAATGGGCAGAAGACCTAAACAGACATTTCTCCAAAGAAGATATACAGATTGCCAACAAACACATGAAAGAATGTTCAACATCATTAATCATTAGAGAAATGCAAATGAAAACTACAATGAGATATCATCTCACACCAGTCAGAATGGCCATCATCAAAAAATCTAGAAACAATAAATGCTGGAGAGAGTGTGGAGAAAAGGGAACACTCTTGCACTGCTGGTAGGAATGTGATTTGGTACAGCCACATGGAGAACAGTATGGATGTTCCTTAAAAACTACAAATAGAACTACCATATGACCCAGCAGTCCCACTACTGGGCATATACCCTGAGAATACCATAATTCAAAAATAGTTGTGTACCAAAATGTTCATTGCAGCTCTATTTACTATAGCCCAGAGATGGAAACAACCTAAGTGTCCATCATCGGATGAATGGATAAAGAAGATGTGACACATATATACAATGGAATTTTACTCAGCCATGAAAAAAAGAAAATTGAGCTCTTTTTAATGAGGTGGATGGACCTAGAGTCTGTCATACAGAGTGAATTAAGTCAGAAAGAGAAAGACAAATACCGTATGATAACACATATATATGGAATTTAAGAAGAAAAAAGAAAAAATGTCATGAAGAACCTGGGGATAGGACGGGAATGGAGATGTCGACCTGCTGGGGAATGGACCTGGGGATATGGGGAGGGGGAGGGGTAAGCTGTGACACGGTGGGAGGGTGGCATGGACATATATACACTACCAAGCATGGAATAGATTGCTAGTGGGAAGCAGCCGCATAGCACAGGGAGATCATCTCGGTGCTCTGTGACCACCTAGAGGGGTGGGATGGGGGGAGGGAGACGCAAGAGGGAAGAGATGTGGGAACATATGTATATGTATAACTGGTTCACTTTGTTATAAAGCAGAAACTAACACACCATTGTAAAGCAATTATACCCCAATAAAGATGTAGAAAAAGAAAAAGAAATAAAAAGCAGGCAGGCTGACCTAGCACTCCAAAGTAAGCAGAAAAATAAATAAAAATCTATGTGGGGAATCTGAATTTGGGAAACTCAACCATCATATCTCATATATGGAGATCTAGCCAAGAGGACAGTTTTATGAGGTATGAGGCTTTGCCACGTATAAATACATTATCTGTTATACATTTTGTTAATCAGTACCAAATGCCAAAGTATTCTTGTATCTTTATTTACCCGTTATCTTTATCAATCTAGGAACATTGGTACCAATACTTTCAGTAGAAGGGGAACTCTCTCACATGCTTTAAAAAATAAGGGTTAAGCCCCAAAGTGATTTGGACACTCCAGAGAATATAAGATCAACACAAAATTCTCCAGTCTTTAAAATGCCATTTGTGTGAAGAACAAAATTTATATCTGATGTTTTACAGTCTCCAGAGCATTTTCTTATACATTATTTCCTTTAACATTTCAGCAGCCTTGTACCTTGAGGTATCCTATTTTATAGATGTGAAAAATGAGGGTTGGGGAAATTCATTAACTAAGTCACACAGTTGATTAATAGCAAAATTTGGATTTGAACTTGGATCCTAGGATGCCAGGTCCAGTTCCTACATCTCAGTTACCATGTTGATTATAAATTTGTTCAGTAAGAGTAAGTCTTCATCTAAACTAGTTATGGAGCAGCAAGATGGGTAATTTGACAAGTGAGTATTCTAGATTCAAGGAAGCTTAACTAAAATGCTCAGAAAATGGGGTCTTCTGGTTATTGAAATCCTTTTTTATTTCAACATTTTTTGTTTACAATCTTTATAGTGTGTATTCATCCATTTTTATGACATAGTAAATAAGGAATATGGAAAATAATTGAATCTTACTGCCTTACATAGTAATCTAAAAAATATCTGTTGATTGACAACATGCAGAGTCTCAAAACCAGAATTCTAGTCATTAACTGTGATTTTTCATGAGTGTAAGTAAAAATATAGGGTTCTAAACTAAATTTATACTGACTTCAAGACACACCAAAGAAGTTATTAGAATAAATCACTGATGAGAGCTTATTGTCTTGTTGCTGCTTTTTCCCTAAAGTCAAATTCAAGAAGAAAAAATTCTGTTAGATATCTTGATGGATTGAATGTTTACTTCAATACATAAATATCTTTCAGTGTAAGTTGTTCTCCCTTTCGACACATCTAGAACAAAGCTAAGAGTCACCAGACTAAACAAAATGTAAATGAATTGGGAATCATGGGTCAAGTGAAAATCACTCCCCTTTCTTGGAATCCTCTATGAGGATCCTGGAGGAAGTGGGTGAAGGTTTTATTTATTCTGTAGAAGAAAATCACAGAAGTGTGTAACTTCTGTGTGCAACATCAAAATGGTCATCAAATCTACATTATGGATAGAAAGGAGTTAGAAGGGATACTGTTGTGAGAGGGCAACACTACAGCCATCCTTGTACTCTAATGCAGAAATCAATTGACTGCTTTATGAAGTGGAATCAAGGTTCCTGGGGAACTCAAGATGGACTACATTAAATATATTACAGTGCACCCAAAATGACAAATTCAACAAGAAATATAGGGATCTGTACTGATAAAGAAGTTTATTTGAATATATATTTTTTCTTCCAGTGAAGGAGATTTAGAATACTGGAACATAATTTTGATTAACATCTTTCTAAGGTCTTTTTAGCACTCTCTTCTCTCAAAGGGTATGAAGAACAAATCTTCAAAGCTCTCCCTGATGGGATTTTGCTTAGAACCAAACACATCTCAATTATTTTCTCATTAACACAAGGGAGAAGCAAGACTGTCACCACCTCTTCTTTGCCTGTGGTCCCTAATAACCTTAAATAATATTTCAGAACCAATCTATTTCATTATTTTATTATTTTTCAGTGAAATTCTTTTCTCTAACAGAGCTCAAATGTGTCTTTAATAATATATTATTTAATATAATAGCTAAATTTTGACATCTCATCTATGTGTTTTATATATGATAGTGATTTGAATGTAATATAATAAAGCTTAGAATTAATCTAAGTGCATGTCAATACTCAATAAAAGAAGTTAACAAAAGTTTTCTTAATTAGCATAGGCATTAATCTTTATTTTTATCTAGTATGTTAAATCAACTGAAGAATAATTACTCTGAAGTCTAGACCAAATGATTCCCATTTAGTTTCCCAGCTTCTTCATATAATATGAATTGATGAACTTTTGGACAGCGTCATGCTATAGCTAAACTCAATGATTCATTCTTAATTTCTTTCAATTATCTCTATAAAAACAATTTGTATTTCAGAAGATATCCCTAACACAAGCAATCTTCAATGAATGATAGTTATTTTAAAATATTTATTTTCATGGGAACTAGAAAATATCCCAAATTGATTTCTTTGAATTCTTCAATGATCAGATTAAAACTGAAGAGTTAAATTTCATCCAGTTTTATTTTGCATTTTATTGTACATGTATGAGAGGGTTTAATTCAATTGAGATAACAGTCACATCCCAGAGAATGCTGTTGTCCCCATGGTGTGGGAGTAAAATTTCCAAAAATAAATCTTGAGTGGCTGGGAAACAGATGCTCTCTATGGGTAATCTAATTCAGCCATAGAAGTAAGACTGGAACTGGGTGTGCCAGGGCCCAAAATAAGTTCAAATAAAAATTCAAGTTAAAAAACAATTTAATATGTTCCATCTTATCTGATAGCCCCTTATTAAGGATCTATGGACTTTTGAGTTGAGCTAGCTGCTCTGTAGGAAAAAGGAAAGAAGACAGGGCTTTTGGTAAAGTTTATAAGACTAAGAAAGTAAGAATGTGTTAATGTCTACATGATGTTAAAACTGGCAGGGCTATGGCACAGAAATAACATAAAAAGTGAATGTGGATACACTGGTCCTATGAAGCAGGAATAATGTCAACAGGAGAAAGCATAAACTATTAGGAACATCCAACACTATGTTTAATAATAATGGTGAGAGTGGGCACCCTTGTCTTGTTCCTGATCTTAGAGGAAAAGGTTTCAGTTTTTCACCATTGAAAACAATGTTGGCTGTGAGTTTGTCATATATGGCCTTTATTATGTTGAGGTGTTTTCCCTCTATACCCCCTTTCTGGAGAGTATTTATCAAAAATCGGTGTTCAATTTTGTCAAAATATTTTTCTACATCTACTGACATAATCATATGATTTTTATCCTTCATTTTCTTAATATGGTGTACCACACTGATTGATTAGCATATATTGAAGAATGCTTCCATTCCTGGGACAAACCCCAACTTATCATGGTGTATGATCCTTTTAATGTGCTGTTGGATTATGTTTGCTAGCATTTTGTTAAGGATTTTGGCATCCATAATCATCAGTGATACTGGCCTGTTGTATTCTTTTTTTGTGACATCTTTTCGGAAGTTTTAGCCATGGCAATCAGAGAAGAAAAAGAAATGAAAGGAATACAAATCAGAAAAGAAGAAGTAAAACTGTCACTGTTTGCAATGACATACTATACACAGAGAATCCTAAAGATGTTACTAGGAAACTACTAGGGCTAATCAATGAATTTGGTAAACTTGCAGGATACAAAATTAGTGCACAGAAATCTCTTGCATTCCTATACACTAACAATGAAAAATCTGAAAGTGAAATCAAGAAAACACTCACATTGACCATTGCAACAAAAAGAATAAAATACCTAGGAATAAACCTACCTAAGGAGACAAAAGACCTGTAAGCAGAAAACTATAAGACACTGATGAAAGAAGTTAAAGACGATAAAAACAGATGGAGACATATGCCATGTTCTTGAATTGGAAGAATCAGCATTGTGAAAATGATTACACTACCCAAAGCAATCTACAGGTTCAATGCAATCCCTATAAACAACCAACGGCATTTTTCACAGAACTAGAGCAAAAAAATTCACAATTTGTATGGAAACACAAAAGACCCCAAACAGCCAAAGCAAACTTGAGAATAAAATATGGAGCTGGAGGAATCAGGCTCTCTGACTTCAGACAAACAAAGCTACAGTTATCAAGAGAGTATGGTACTGGCACCAAAACAGAAATATAGATCAATGGAACAGGATAGAAAGCCCAGAGATAAACTCACACACATATGGTCACCTTATCTTTGACAAAGGAGGCAAGAATATACAGTGGAGAAAAGACAGCCTCTTCAACAAGTGCTACTGGGAAAACTGGACAGCTACATGTAAAAGAATGAAATTATAACACTACTTAACACCATAAGAAAAATAAATTCAAAATGGATTAAAGGCCAAAATGTAAGGTCAGACACTATAAATCTCTTAGAGGAAAACATAAGCAGAACGCTCTATGACACAAAGGATCACAGCAAGATTCTTTTTGACCCACCTCCAAGAGAAATTGACATAAAAACAAAGATAAACAAGTTGAAACAAATGAAACTTAAAAGTTTTGCACAGCAAAGGAAACCATAAACAAGACGAAAAACCAACCCTCAAAATAGGAGAAAGTATTTGCAAATGAAGCAAGTGACAAAGGATTAATCTCCAAAATATACAAGCAGCTCATGCAGCTCAATATCAAAAAAAACAAACAACCCAATCCAAAAATGGGCAGAAGACCTAAATTGACATTTCTCCAAAGAAGATATACAGACTGCCAAAAAACATATGAAAGGCTGCTCAACATCACTAACCACTAGAGAAATGCAAATAAAAACTACAATTAGGTATCACCTCACACCAGTCAGAATGGCCAACATCAAAAACTCTACAAACAATAAATGCTAAAGAGAGTGTGGAGAAAAGGGAACCCTCTTGCCATGTTGGTGGGAATGTAAATTGATACAGCCACTACAGATAACAGTATGGAGATTCCTTAAAAAACTATAAATAGAACTACCATACAACCCAGCAATCCCACTACTGGGCATATACCCTGAGAAAATCATAATTCAAAAAGAGACATGCACCACAATATTCATTGCAGCTCTATTTACAATAGCCAGGACATGGAAGCAACCTAAGTGTCCATCAGCAGATGAATGCTGGCACATATATACAATGGAATATTACTCAGCCATCAAAAGAAACAAAATTGAGTTATTCGTAGTGAGGTGGATGAACCTAGAGTCTGTCATACAGAGTGAAGTAAGTAAGAAAGAAAAAAACAAATACCGTATGCTAACACATATATATGGAATCTAAAAAAAAAAATGGTTCTGAAGAACCTAGGGCCAGGACAGGAATAAAGACACAAATGTAGAGAATGAACTTGAGGACACGGGGAGGGGCAAGGTTAAGCTGGGACGAAGTGAGAAAGTGGCATATACATATATACACTACTAAATGTAAAATAGATAGCTAGTGGGAAGCAGCCACATAGCACAGGGAGATCAGCTCGGTGCTTTGTGACCACCTAGAGGAGAGGAATAAGGAGGGTGGGAGGAAAAAACAAGAGGGAGGGTATATGGGGATATAGGTTTACATATTCTGATTCACTTTGTTATACAGAGGAAACTAACACAACATTATAAAGCCATTATACACCAATAAGGATGTAAATAAATAAAAATATTAGGAACAAGTTTAAAGATAAAAAAAGAGAACCACAGATCCAGGATAGAAGAGATGTCATACAATGGAATATTACTCAGCCATCAAAAGAAACGAAATTGAGCTATTTGTAATGAGGTGGATAGACCTAGAGTCTGTCATACAGAGTGAAGTAAGTCAGAAAGAGAAAGACAAATACCATATGCTAACACATATATATGGAATTTAAGAAAAAAAAATGTCATGAAGAACCTAGGGGTAAGACAGGAATAAAGACACAGACCTACTAGAGAATGGACTTGAAGATATGGGGAGGGGGAAGGGTAAGCTGTGACAAAGTGAGAGAGTGGCATGGACATATATACACTACCAAACGTAAAATAGATAGCCAGTGGGAAGCAGCCGCATAGCACAGGGAGATCAGTTCGGTGCTTTGTGACCACCTAGAAGGGTGGGATAGGGAGGGTGGGAGGGAGGGAGACGCAAGAGGGAAGAGATATGGGAACATATGTATAACTGATTCACTTTGTTATAAAGCAGAAACTAACACACCATTGTAAAACAATTATACTCCAATAAAGATGTAAAAAATAAATAAATAAAGGTGAGAAAACTGAGGTCCCAGACTTCTCTTAACTCCTTCCTGAACTATATATATATATGCCCCCAGATGTCTTGTTTCTTCATTCTATCTACCCATTGAGGTACCATGCAACTTCATCTTGAACTATTGACCATTCTCCTCCCATCACATTCACAATTTATTTTACCATGCCTGTACTTTGCCCTGCAACCTCAGTCAGATGTTGTATCTGTCTGACTGAACTCTGAGCTCCTTCAACTGGGACCTCTCCTGTAGGTAAATATGCAATCTTCATGAGATTGAATCTACCTGTTTTATTATGAACAAATGGCATGCATTGATCGGTTTAGAGTTTTACCAGCAAGTGTCTTCGAAAGTATTCTAATATGGTAGGCCTGTCTGAATTCATGTCTGTTTAATACAGGGTGGATGTGAGAAAATGGCTACTATAATTTTGGTGAGTGAGGGGTTGTGACACGGGAATCTAAACTGAGTCTTTTCCTTCTCCCTTGGATAATCTTTTTTTTTTTCTCACTTTTTTCTCAAACAATTTGTGCATGGTTTTATAAGACAGATGATTTTGCCTTGTGATCTACTTTGATTTATTGATGAAACTACAATGATGAATCACATTTAATTATGATCATTAAAAGAGATAAATCAAAACACACAATTGCCTGTTCATCACAAAGATCATGAAAAATGTGTATTTTTAAATTCTGCAGGAGACAGAAAAAATAACAAATATTTCTACCTGATCCAAAACAATTTCATTCTCAATTGAAACTTCAGAAAATGATGAGAATCTAAGAATTAGATTGTACTTCAGAGGGTCCATTCTCCAGCCTTCAGGCAGCTGGTTAGCAAAACATTCCAGGACCAGTTATCTAAGTTCTTTAAAGTCAATCAGCAAAGCACATTAGACTTAATAATATCAATCTTTCACACACTTTGTATTTTTTCTGTATCTACACAGTATCTAAAAACCAGTTGTATAAGATCATTTTTAACTGAACAGGCATCTATAGCCATCTTTAAAGCACTTGTTAAATAAGGGACAGACTAATCAGTAGTCTTTGGTTGCCCATAGTGAGTTTTCTACACCTTGATAACCATAAAGGTTTTCATTATGTTCAGTAGAAATTTCTACTCCTTCTATTTTAACCACTTTTCCAATTTTTTAATCTCTGAATAACAAAAACTCTATTAAATATTTCTCCCTATAAAAATCATTGAAAATGGGATTCCAAGTACCTCTTGTCTTTAAAACAAAATCTCAAGCCCAGTAGTCTGTCTTCATATGAAAAGAAAAAAACAAGAAAAACACACTAAACTTTTTTTTTACTACTTTGCTCTGAATTTCCCACAGTTTTCCATCTGAATTTTAAAAGTATGGTGATGTTTCATAGTAAGTACCAAAATAAGATAGCTATTATTATGACTATTATTATATCAGAAGAAAAAGGAAGATATACTAAAGCAGCTATTAGAACATAACATCAGTGCATCAAAACTACAATGAGGGACTTCCCAGGTGGCACAGTGGTTAAGAATCTGCCTGCCAATGCAGGGAACACAGGTTTGAGCCCTGGTTTGGGAAGATCTCACATGCCACAGAGCAACTAAGCCCACAAGCCACAACTACTTAGCCCACGTGCCACAACTACTGAAACCCATGCACCTAAAGTTCATGCTCCACACAAGAGAAGCCACTGCAATACCCGTGCACTGCAACTAAGAGTAGCTCCCGCTCGCCACAAGTAGAGAAAGCCCATGCACAGCAACAAAGACCCAAAGCAGCTAAAAATAAATAAATAAATAAATTTATATTAAAAAAATACAATAAGATACCACCTCACACCAGTCAGAATGACCATCATTGAATAGTCTACAAATAACAAATACTGGAGAGGATGTCGAGAAAAGGGAACCCTTCTACACTGTTGGTGGGAATGTAAGTTGGTGCAGCCATGGTGGAAAACAGTATGGAGGTTCCTCAGAAAACTAAAAATAGAATTACCATATGATCCAACAATCCCACTCCTTGGCATATATCCAGACAAAACTATAATTCAAAAAGATACATGCAACCGTATGTTCATAGCAGCATTAATCACAATAGCCAAGACATGGAAACAACATAAATGTCCATTGATAGATTAATGATTAAAGAAGATGTGGTACATATATACAATGGAATACTACTCAGCCATAAAGAAGAATGAAATAATGCTATTTGCAGTAACATGGATGCAACTAGAAATTATCATACTAAGTGAAGTAAGTCAGAAAGAGAAAGACAAATATCATATGATATCACTTACATGTGGAATCTAAAATATGATATAAATTAACCTACCTATGAAACAGAAACAGGATCACGGACATACAGAAAAGACTGGTGGTTGCCAAGGGAGAATGTGTTGGGGGAAGGATGGAGCGGGAGGTTGGGGTTAACAGATATAAGCTTTTATATATAGAATGGATGAATAACAAGGTCCTACTGTATAACACAGAGAACTATATTCAGTATCCTATGATAAACCATAATGTAAATGATTATAAGAAAAGAACGTATAGATGTAGATATAGATATTGATATATATATATGTATAACTGAATCACTTTGCTGTACGGCAGCAATTAACACAACGTTGTAAATCAACTATACTTTAATAAATTTTTTTAATTTAAAAATGTTTAAAAAAAGAAAATAACATCAGCACATAATCCAAAGCAAACTTTAAATTTACATATTGAGATATCCAGGAAGGAAGAGCTAGAACTCAAGAGTCAATACAGAAGAACAGTTGTCAGCACTAGAATGGCAAATCATAGGTCACTTAGGCCTCTAGTCTACATAGTACAGACTAATGCAGAGTGATTGAAGAACAAAGTAGGAGCCCAGAGCTCAGTGCTAAGATGTCATGTCTTGAGTCAGACCAGCAGAAGAGCTGTAAGATTGTAAGCTTCAAATGGGATTGGACTGGGAACTGGGACAAAGCTGAGCCTACAGGTGGGTACTTCACTAGGCCAAACTGGGATAATTCAAGAAAGCAGAATCAGGAGAAATTAGGTGGAGGTGAATATCTTTCCTTGGCAAGAACTAAGATGAGGGTATGTGCCTTGGTAAGAGAAAGTGCTTTTCACATAGCAGTAGACAATTCCTACCTTCCTGTTTTACTGTGAGCTGAGCTTCATTGTACACATGTCCTTTTGACAATAAAAAAAATATTAGATTATCAAAGACTAATGTGTACCTTTTAGATAAGAAACTATCCAAGTTATAATTTACAAGTTTAAAATAATAAGTTTAAGAGATCAAACTGCCCAAAAAGCTGTGTATTTTTTGTAATGCCAATAGAGAAATGTTGAAATCTTAGCAGCATGGATATCTAACTTATTAGAGAATTTTCCATGTTTTATAGACCCTCAGAGCTAAGAGGAACCAGAAAGACCATCCTGCTAAATACAGGAATGAACTCTACAGCCAACCAGACCTCTGGTCACTCAGCATTTATTTAAACATTTCCAGATCTGAGGTATCCATTGAATTTTCAAATGGTTTCAGTTTTCATATTCCAGCCAAAGTCTACTTTCCTGATAACTTATTCTTCTGAGTTTGGCTCTTTGGAGACACTTAAAGAGAAATCTAATCCTTCTTCCATCTAACAGTCCTTGATGATTAAAAATACCGGAAAGGTCACTGACATTGCCTTTCCAGCTGGTAAAGACTCAAAACATCCCATATATTGGATTCACATAGAGAAATAAAGTAAAATGGAGAGAGAGAGAGCACGTGAAAGAGAGAGAAATCAAAGCTTACCTTGACCATCACAAATTGTTCAGATGATAAACATAGTCAAGTCCACATCAAAACCAACTTCTCCTACTGTAGTAGGAGAACCATGGTTATTAGACTTCAAACTCTCTTCAGGCAAAAACTATGTCTAATTCATTATTTTGTCCCTGGCACATATTAGATGAAGATCAAATATTTTGGGTTGAGGTAAGCATGTGTTTCAAAAGAGCCCAAAAAATGTAGAATTAGAGATCAAAGACATGTTTTGAACAGAATGCAAGGTAAGCTAAACCAAAGACCTATAAGAAAAGTTCTTGTTATCTCCAACCTATTAACAAATTATTAGGAGAAATATTTTAATTCTAATAATATCAGGCTCACACATGCTTTTCATTGCCTCTATATGTTTACACAGTACCTAAGAAAAAGTTGGACTAAATTGTTTGACTGAATTGTACAGCTATGTAGACATAGCTTTTAAGCATTTTTTAAAAGCTAAAAGGGAAAAAAAAGTAAATGTGATGTGCTTAGCACAGAAGGAAAATGATAATGATGATGATGATGATAGCTAACATTTATTGACCATTTGTTACATGCCAGATACTGTGTTAATTGTTATACATAAATTATTTAATTTATACCCCATGAGTTACATATTATCATCTTCATTTAAACATGAGTAAAATAACATCTTAGAGAGTTTATGCAACTTGCCTAAAGTCTCAGAGCATGTATTGGAGCTGAATCAAACTCAGGTCTGACTCCTAACATATGTTAATGATACTTTTGAAGACATTATTGTCAACAAGTTTTCCTGTAAAGATGACACCATAGCAAGAATCCCTAACATGATTAGTGACCAGATCCACTTTCATCCTTGTTCTCATGTTCAAATATTTAGTGGTTTCACCTTTGTTTAAAGCTGGATTGTCTTCATGAAATTTTCTCTGCTCAGACCCTGTCTAAACTATATGTAGTAATCTTAGGAAACCAAAAGAGGCACCACTTATCTAAAAATTGCTCCCAGTTAGGATGTGAAAGCAAAATAATTACCAGGCTATTTGCCACTTTCTAGAGTTGCTCTCCTTTCTCTTGCTGCAGTTGAATGATAAATGAAATTCATCACTTTGTGATGAATTGTGGTCAAAAGCCATGAGAAACACATTTAAAAGTGTCTAGAAATAAAGTTGAGTTTGTTCCAGCTAGTTACATAGACACACCCTAAAACAGCTATGCCAAACAACTCCATCAGAGAACTGCCTATCCCAGAGACTAATTTCAATCCTTAGGTTTGGAGAGTAGTCAGAAAGTCATGCATGGAAGTGAGGCCAACTCAATAGAACATGTCAACACATTTGCTTATTCAATGTGTATCTACTCATTTTTTTAGAGAAAGGAAACGAATAATCAGAGAATTGTTTCAGCATTTTATTTTCCTTTTATTCTGTCTAACCAATACAGAAGTAACATGGTAAGTGGTGAGAGGACAGGGTTTCAAATTAGAAAGGCATGGATTAAAATTCTCAGCTCTGACACTTTCTACAAGTTGTGTGATGAGTCAGCTTTACTTCTCTGATCCTCATCTGTAACATGTGCCTATTATACATGAATATATATTATATAAATATATGTTTA
The DNA here is from genome assembly GCF_039906515.1 of Pseudorca crassidens. NCBI lineage: Eukaryota > Metazoa > Chordata > Mammalia > Artiodactyla > Delphinidae > Pseudorca > Pseudorca crassidens. The sequence continues at coordinate 46,206,001 of NC_090317.1, read as the reverse complement.
TATATACACATATGTATGTTATGTACAACTTATGTGTGTGTATACACACACAGACCTCATAGATTGTAAACATTATTAATACATATAATAAAGTACCTGCCATAAAATAGGCTTTCAATAGCAAATATTGCAGTGAGTATGGATTTTTATCCACACTTTTGTATATATTATAAATGTCACTTTTTTGTTTAAATTTAATTAAATTTTACTTTGAGCCCCCATTCTACTGGACCAGCAGTAAATTAAATCTCCTCCATTACTGGACATCCCAAAAGTATTACACAGCATGGAACATTGGAGAAGGACTTTGATTGTAGGTTTATACCAGTCACCACTGACAAGCTCACGTTGGTCCTTTGAAGTTGGAAAACTCAGTAGCTTCCATAAAATACTGGGCATAGAAACCTCAGCAAATAACAGGCCTCATATTTCACATTCTTAGGTATACCACCCAGCCTTCTACACACACACACACATGCACATGCACACTCACAGCACAAGCACCTCAGTTTTCTTGATGCTTTGATCAACCATCACCTACCTAGTTTCAAGGTGTATTCTCTCATTACCTTGCTGCTTCTCTTACCCATTTTCAAAGATCTCAACTCAGGACTTTTCATTCCAGTTAAGCTCTCCAATGAGTTGAAGCTTTCCAAAAATCAGAAGTTTTAGTGTTTGTTTGCTTGTTTGTTTGTGGTAACTTTGGCAACATAAACTACACCCCACTCCCAGGCACAAAATGACCTAACTACCTTCTAGAAATAGGAGAGAAGAAAATACAGAGAACAAAATACATATAACTTATTCTTTGTTTTTCTTCTACCAATTATAAAAATAAATAATCCATACTATTTAATACACCAATAAATGATTCTGGCCCACTTTTGTTATATCATCTCCAAGCAAAATGATAAAGTGAAATGGGTCCTTCATTCTGCTTTCTTCTCTACTCTTCCTTTAATCCTATCCAGGTGCCCAGAGCCCTCCAAAGTCTTAATGCTCCACCCCATGGCTACGGTTACCAACTCATACTAGTTTGCCCAGGACAAGTCTGATTCTAAAATGGAAAGTCCTACATCCCTGGAGACTCCTCAAGCCTAGACAAACTGGAAGGCATAACTTCCCTCCTTAGCACTCCATGTTTTAGATCTGCTGTTCCCCTGTTAAAATGCATACTCGTTTGCTAGTTAATCTGATAAACAATTTCAAAATAATGTATAAATATGTCAGCTCTCCAAGATAACAACTGCATTTTAGCTAGGGTATACAAATTCGAACATAGTTATTTCAGGCAGTATAGCAGGGTTGATGCCAGAAATATAGCAAGGGACTCAGGACACTTGAAATCTTACCATTAGGGTGCCACCTACTTGTCCTATAAGTAGAGCTAATACTTGGGCCTGATGGTATTATTTCTCACTCTCAAACATCTGGCTTTTAAAAAAGCTGAGAATTTTTTTAATGTGGGTACCTTGACCTTACCCTAGAGCCATTAAATCAAAATTGCTGGGGTTAGGGGTGTGGCCCAGGCAGTAGATTCTGTTTTTAAAGCTCCCCAGTTGATTTTCACATGCAGTCAAGGTTGAGAACCACTGCATTAGAGCATTTGAGAGTTTAGGCAAGCAGACACTCCCTCACACACTCTTTCTGATTAACAAAGTAAAAATGGGAAACTCGAGGCTTTTTTATTTGAATTTTTGCAAAGAGTAATCAATTCCTCTTGGCCAGCTGTATTGCATTCCACAATGAAAACACTATAATATTTGTTTGTTTATTGATCTGAGAACCAAGAGTCCTCTGGCAGCCTCACGATTATCTCATGCCCACCATCTGTATTATGCCTTATTTGTAATTGATATCCAATCCTAATTACATCTGAAAAAGAGACCTTTGTTTAGTATATGTTTCAGTTTCCCTCCCATGACCTTAGTACCTGCACTGTAGTGAGTCACCTGCCTGGTGACTTTCCTGATTACAAGATATTTCTAGCACCTTCTGAACCTGGAGATGGTCATAATATTACCCATTTGACCTTCTGGTTGTTCTGATTTTGCTGGGTCTTAATGAGCTGCGTTAAGAAGTCTCTGTTTGATTCTTTCTTGCAAATTCAAACAGATGTTTCCCATCTTATGACTCAATGACGCATGATACAAATCTAAAGCAGTAGGATTGAGGGCACTTAAGTTTTTAGTCAAATTAAAAGTCCATGACTTGGCTTCTGTATCACTAGCACCAAAGGTGGCAAGTAGAACCTTGGCTCAGAGTATTTTAATCTCAGCCTTGACAGAGAAGAAGCTACCTGTTTTCTTTGAGAAACATTTTGCCTTCATTGCCTTCTTAATTCTTTTGGGATCATAAATGTGATTGCTCAGTGGTGATATGTTGTGCTGATAGATGTACTTGCCCATTAAATTTGGCCCTAGACTACCATCAAATTGCCCATAGTGCATCACGCAACTTTCATTACTGACTTGAGTCAGATTGAAATTATCAGGCTAGAGCTAAAGTCCCCTGACCCAGTTCATTCCTCCTTGCTGTCATTCTGTATGGGATTTCATTTCTTTCCTTATAGAATTCTGCTGTAGGAATCTGAGAGGGTTAGGAAGATAGTATATTCAAATGAAAGGAAGATAATCATAACTACATTTAATACTTTACAGTCCTACAATGTGGGTCTTTAGCCTACCCCACCACACCCACAAACCAACAAATTTTCTCTATTGCTAATTTTCTCAATCCTGTATTTTATAATAAATGTTCAGAAACACAAAAATGGTCACATGATCTTATGTGAAACTAGTACCAAGAAATAGAGTTTATTAAAAATACCAATAAGTACTTTGTTAACAGATGCATAAGACTCTGAGCAAGTGTTTTCTTGAAGATCATGTGACAGCTATCAGCACTCCGTAATTGCCAACAGAGGACCCAAGTGAAAAAGACCTGTACCCATAAGACCAAGTTGTATGTCTCCTTCAGTCACCACCCACTCAAGGCTTGTGAAAATATTATGTAATTGAGGATATCTATTCAGTTAATAAACATTTCTTCATTATCTAATATGTGTAAGTCATGGAATATGCAAAATGGATCATATAAATCTACATCTTAAGGATGTTAAAGTATAAGAAAATGTAACCTAGTCAATGTTCAAATTCCTCTAAAACTGTAAAATTTACTATAGTTTTCCTGGTCTCTACAGAAAAATGTATAGAAAGACTTTTATTATAATAATCGTTCCGCAAGTCAGCCTTATTGCAATGTCTATATACTGCTGATGGTAACTCCACAGTGCCATGTATCAAGATGCTGAACAGGTCCCCAGGGATTTGATATAGATAGATAGATAGATAGATAGATAGATGATAGATAATAGGTAGATACATAAACAGATACATAGATAGATATCTTGTTTCCAAGAGAGAGAAAAGAAAGAGAGAGACAGAGACAGAGAGAAATTTATTATAAGGAATTGGCTTAAGTGATGATGGAGGCTGAGAAGTCCTAAGATCTGTTGTCAGCAAGCTGGTAATCCAGGGAGCCAATAGTATATATTGCAGTCCAAAATCTAGAAGGCTTGAGATCCAAGAAAAGCTGATGTTTCAGGGAATGTTCAAAGGCAGGAAAAGTCCAATGTCCCAGGCCAAATAGTCAGGCAAGGAGGAGTTCCCTCTTTCTTAAACTTTTTGTTCTATTCAGGTTTTCAATTGATTGGATGGGGTCCATTCACATTATGGAAGGCAATCTGCTTTACTCAGTCTACTGATTCAAATGTTAATCTCATTCAAAAATGCTCACAGACACACCCTGAATAGCGTTTGACCAAATGCCTGGGCACCCTGTATCCCAGTGAAGTTGACACATACAATTAACCACTATACTAATGAAAGACCAAAATATGATTCAAAGGTAGAAGTCCAGACTTGGAAAAACCTAATAATATTGTGGGTTTTGGCTTCTTTGTGCAGGTTGCAGTTTTTATTTTTTTAATTTTATAATAACTTTATTTTTTTAATTGGAGTATAATTGCTTTACAATGTTGTGTTAGTTTCTGTTGTACAGTGAAGTGAATCAGCTATATGTATACAGGTACCCCTCCCTCTTGGACCTCCCTCCCATCCCCCCATCCCGCCCATCTAGGTCAACACAGAGCACTGAGCTGAGCCCCCTGTGCTATACCTCAGGTTCCCACTAGCTAACCTAATCTCTCAATTCCTCCCACCTTCCCCTTATCCCCCTCCCCGTGTCCACATATCCATTCTGTACATCTGCATCTCTATTCCTGCCCTGAAATAGGTGCATCTGTACTATTTTTCTATATTCCACATATACGCATTAATAAACGATATTTGTATTTCTCCTTCTGACTTACTTCACTCTGTATGACAGAATCTAGGTCCATCCACATCTCTACAAATGACCCAATTCCCGTCCTCTTTATGGCTGAGTAATATTCTACTGTACCACATCTTCTTTATCCATTCATCTTTTGATGGACATTTAGGCTGTTTCCATGACCTGGCTATTGTAAATAGTGCTGCAATGAACATTGGGGTACATGTCGTATTGAATTATGGTATTCTCAGGGTATATACCCAGTAGTCAGATTGCTGGGTCATAATGTAGTTCTATTTTTAGTTTCTTAAGGAAACTCCATACTGTTCTCCACAGTAGCTGTATCAATTTACATTCCCACCAACAGTGTAAGAGGGTGCCCTTTTCTCCACAGCCTCTCCAGCATTTATTGTTTGTAGATTTTTTATGATGGCCACTCTGACTCGTGTAAGGTGATACTGCATTGTAACTTTGATTCCCATTTCTCTAATAGTTAATGATGTTGAGCACCTTTTCATGTGCCTCTTGGCCATCTGTATGCCTTCTTTGGAGAAATGTCTATTTAGGCTTTCTGCCCATTTTTGGAATGGGTTGTTTGTTTTTTTGATATTGAGCTGCATGAGCTGTTTATATATTTTGGGGATTAACCCTTTGTCCATTGCTTCATTTGCAAATATTTTCTCCCATTCTGAGGGTTGTCTTTTTGTTTTGTTTATGGTTTCCTTTGCTCTGCAAAAGCTTTCAAGTTTAATTAGATCTCATTTGTTTATTTTTGTGTTTATTTTCATTACTCTTGGAGGTGGGTCAAAAAAGATCTTGCTGTGATTTATGTCAAAGTGTGATCTTCCTATGTTTTCCTCTAAGAGATTTGTAGTGTTCATTCTTACATTTAGGTGTTTAATCCATCTTGATTTTATTTTTGTGTATGGTATTAGGTAGTGCTCTAATTTCATTCTTTTACATGTGGCTGTCCAGTTTTCCCAGCACCACTTATTGAAGAGGCTTTCTTTTCTCCACTGTATATTCTTGCCTCCTTTGTCAAAGATAAGGTGACTGTAGGTGTGTGGGTTTATCTCTGTGCTTTCTGAATTTTATTTTATTTTTTTATACAGCAGGTTCTTATTAGTTATCTATTTTATATATATTAGTGATTATCTCTGTGCTTTCTATCCTGTACCATTGATCTATATTTCTGTTTTTATGCCAGTACGATAGTTTTTTTTAACATCTTTATTGGAGTATAATTGCTTACAATGTTGTGTTAGTTTCTGCTGTATAACAAAGTGAACCAGCTATATGTATACATATAGCCCCATATCCCCTCCCTCTTGTATCTTGCTCCCACTCTCCTTATCCCAAACCTCTAGGTGGTCAAAAGCACTGAGCTGATCTCCCCATGTGATGCAGCTGCTTCCCACTAGCTATCTATTTTACATTTAGTAGTGTATATATGTCAATGCTACTCTCTCATTTCATCCCAACTTACCCTTCCCTCTCACTGTGTCCTCAAGTCCATTCTCTACATCTGCATCTTTATTCCTGCCCCTAGGTTCTTCAGAACCATTTTTTCTTTGTGTTTTTTTTTAAGATTCCATATATATATGTTAGCATATGGTATTTGTTTGTCTCTTTCTGACTTACTTCACTCTCTATGACAGACTCTACGTCCATCCACCTCTCTATAAATAACTCAATTTTGTTTCTTTTTATGGCTGAGTAATATTCCATTGTATATATGTGCCACATCTTCTTTATCCATTCCTCTGTCAATGGACACAGATTGCTTCCATGGCTTGGTTATTGTAAATAGTGTTGCAATGAACATTAGGGTGCATGTGTCTTTTTGAATTATGGTTTTATCAGGATATATGTCCAGTAGTGGGATTGCTGCATCATACGGTAGTTCTATTTTCAGTTTTTTAAGGAAACTCCATACTGTTCTGAATAGTGGCTGTATCAATTTACATTCCCAACAACAGTGCAAGAGGGTTCCCTTTTCTCCACACCCTCTCCCACATTTATTGTTTGCAGATTTTTTAATGATACTGTCTTGATGACTGTAGCTTTGTAGTATAGTCTGAAGTCTGGAAGCCTGATTCCTCCAGCTCTGTTTTTCTTTCTCAAGATGGCTTTGGCTCTTCGGGGTCTTTTGTGTTTCCCTACAAATTGTAACATTTTTTGTTCTAGTTCTGTGAAAAATGCCATTGGTAATTTGATAGAGATTGCATTGAATCCATAGATTGCTTTGGGTAGTATACACATTGTCACAGTATTGATTCTTCCAGTCCAAGAACATGGTATATCTCTGTATCTGCTTGTGTCATCTTTGATTTCTTTCATCAGTGTTTTATAATTTTCTGTGTACAGATCTTTTGCCTCCTTAGGTAGGTTTATTCCTAGGTATTTTATTATTTTTGTTACAATGTTAAATGAGATTGTTTCTTTAATTTCTCCTTCTCATCTTTTGTTGTTAGTGTATAGGAATGCAAGAGATTTCTGTGTATTAGTTTTATATCTTGCAACTTTACCAAATTCATTGATTAGCTTTAATAGTTTTCTGGTAGCATCTTTAGGATTTTCTTTGTATAGTATCATCTTATCTGCAAACAGTGACAGTTGTACTTCTTTTTTTACACTTTGGATTGCTTTTATTTATTTTTCTTCTCTGATTGCCATGGCTAGGACTTCCAAAACTATGTTGAATAATAGTGGCAAGAGTGGGCACCCTTGTCTTTTTCCTGATCTTAGAGGAAATGCTTTCAGTTTTTCACCGTTGAGAATGATGTTTGCTGTGGCTTTGTCGTATATGGTCTTTTTTATGTTAAGGTAGGTTCCCTCTATGCCTACTTTCTGGAGCATTTTTATTATAAATGGATGTTGAATTTTGTCAAAATCTTCTTCTGTATCTATTGAGATGATCATATGGATTTTATTCTTTAATTTGTTAATATGGTGTATCACATTGATTGATTTTAATATATTGAAGAATCCTTGCATCCCTGGGATAAATTCCACTTGATCATAGTGTATGAGCCTTTTAATGTGTTGTTGGATTCTGTTTGTTAGTATTTTGTTGACGGTTTTTGTGTCTATCCGTGATATTGTTCTATAATTTTCTCCTTTCGTGATATCTTTGTCTGGTATTGGTATCACTGTGGTGGTGGCTAAACCAAATTGATAAACCTTTAACCAGACTCATCAAGAAAAAAAGGGAGAGGACTCAAATCAATAAAATTAGAAATGGAAAATGAGATATTACAACTGACACTGTAAAATACAAAGGATCATAAGAGACTACTACAAGCAACTGTATGCCAATAAAATGGACAATGTGGAGGTGATGGACAAATTCTTGGAAATGTACCACCTTCCAAGATTGAACCAGGGGGAAGTAGAAAATATAAACAGACCAATCACAAGTAATGAAATTGAAACTGTAATTAAAAATCTTCCAACAGACAAAAGTCCAGGACCAGATGGCTTCACAGGCCAATTCTATCAAACATTTAGAGAAGAGCTAACACCTATCCTTCTGAAACTCTTCCAAAAAATTGCAGAGGGTGGAACACTCCCAAAACTAACAATTTGTATTGATTGTTACAAGACTTACATAAAATAATACTTAAAGAAGGAAATGAAGAGTAATTGATTATTACAATCACTGTTAAGAATTCTACTATTTCACACTCTACAGAGTTTTAGGAATGTCAGTATAATCCTAAATCAAAGGTGACTAGACATGTCACTAGGGACATAATTACTGATCTTATTTCAGTGAGTTGGCCCAATGAGTTGGCACAGTAGATTATACCTTTTTGATCCATTTTATCCTTGAAAAGTAGTTTTTCTTTCTCTTAGTAAATAATTAGTAAACTACAAGTAGGGTAGGGATGGGCCTATTAAATAATTCACGGGGAAATAGGGAGGGTGGGAGGGAGATGCAAGAGGGAGGGGATATGGGGATATAAGTATACGTATAGCTGATTCACTTTGCCATACAGCAGAAACTAACACACCATTGTACAGCAATTATACTCCAATAAAGATGTTTAAAAATGCAAAAATTTTCTGTCCCCCTATGACTGTCTGAGAGCAAACAAAATCCCCAACATATTACTATTTTTGCCATTCTTCAGAAACCTGTGACCTTGCTTCACTGCTGAAATAGAGAGGAAAACTCACACCCCAGTATTTTCCCAGGAGATGTTATTAGAGGTGGGCATGAAAACACGTTGACTTTATTTTTCCTTTTCCTCTTCAGTGAAATGATCTGTTAATAAAAAATAAAATAAAAAGCCAAGAACCACAGCTGAGCCAATACAAGCCAGAAAATGCCAAGCTAGAAAAGGCTCCCTATGTATTTGTAATTCTACCAAGCAATATGCTTACCATTTATGGAAAATCACAAAGCAACTGAAGAGAAAGCACACCCTAGTGATATATTGTTCTATGTAATTGGTTCGTGAAGATTTTTGCAAGTTTTATCCAAGAGGCTAGAAAATGCTGTTATGCCTTATTGCCTATTATCTAACTCTGTTTTATGATGACATATTCTTCCCTTCTGAATGCTTTAGTTTTGCAACTGGTGAAACAATTTTTTTTAAAAAGCCTTTTTGTTAAAAAATATTTTCTTTACCACTATTCTGATTCCTCATTCGGTATCATTACTTCACAAAACAAATGATTATATTCCATAGTAAATCAGATAAAGGAATACAAATGGGTGAAACCTGCTAACTTATTTTTCTCCCTTAATGATGCTACTGAGGCTAATACAGTTGCTTCCCTACAGATGATGAAAGTGGAGTAAATAGATAAATATGTGCAGTAGACACAAATTGCAAATATTACAGGTTTACCAGGACTTGAATGAGTGGTGAGTTACTGTAGGCAGCACATCTCTAGTTATGATGGATGGCATTGCATACAATAAAGCTCTGTGGCAAATTTTAAATGGAGAGTTAGGAAAGAAACTAACCACTTCTAACCCTTAATTATAACCCTGTGTAAGAACATACTGCACAATTAGTCTTCTTTTTTTTCGAGGAGGCTTACCTTTAAACTGTAAAATGTAACATCTGTGGATTTTGCCCTTCAAGTTGGCAAATATTTTTAAATGGCAACATCTAGTGTCTGTAAAGGTGCCAAGAAAAAAGACACTCTTATTCATAGCTGGAAGGGAATGTAAATTACAAGGAGGGAATTTTATAATCTTATGACATGTATCAAAAGCCTTAATAATGTATATAGTCTTTGTCACAGCAATTTCTCTTCTAGGAATGTGTCTTAAATAAATATTATAGAAGTGCAAAAATGGGAAAAGATTAACTAAAAAACTGTTCACTAGAGTATTTGATAATACCGAAAATTTACAACCAACTACTTGTGCAATTAAAAGGGGATCAATTAAATAAATTATTGTGGATCCATATGAAAAAATAAGGCCACAAAATGCATTGTAAAAGCTTATTTAAAGATGAGATATTCCCACGATATATTAAATGAAAAAAAAAGGCAAGTTACTAAAGAATATGATTCCACTTTTATAAATATATATAAAAATGTTAACAGTAGTTCCTCTCAGTGATGAACTTGAGAGTAATTTTTACTTACTGTTCTTTTATCTCTGTTTGCTATAATTATCATTCATTATTTTAAAGTGAGAACAAAAAGTTATTTTAAAAAGAGGAGGTCTAAAAAAAAGAGGTCTAAATTTTTGTTGAGGGACTGGTTCACAGGGAGAAAAGAAAATATAGTCCTTATAACTAGATTCCCTGGTTATTTTCTATAAATGTTAGCAAGATGAAATAACCTAATCAAAGGTTGACCAGAATTTTGTGAACGAACTTTCAATGAAACAATAAATCACAGCCACCAAATATTTGAATTTTCAGTAGTTTGAGATTATTCCAAGATGACACTACCCCACCTGAAAACATCAGTATATTTAACAAAACATGGATTATATAATATTGCTAGTTAACTTTAAATGAAACAAATAACTAGTATGAAATCAAAGGAAGATATTAATTAGAATTTGAGCAAAGGATAAGAGTAGGGATGAAATGAAAGATTTTTACCCCTTCTTCTTGGGCTAGGCTTCTTATCTAATCTCAAATATTTCTTATTCACAATCAAATAATGCACCATCATAAATTTTTCTACTATTTTCTGGCATTTTTTATTTTGACCCTAAACTGAATCCTAAAGCCTATTTTGTGGAATAAATCAAACTGTCAATTCCCTGCTGGAATATGCAGGCTGGGTCAGCGAGCAGCCTTCTTATTGACACCCTTGTTCTCATAGAGATCTCAAGCTGAGCTGTATTATTCTGATCAGTAGGACAGCTTGGAGATTTCTAAACCAGGGAAAAGTATTTGAGAATAAGCTAGTGGTGCTAATCCTTTTGAATCAGCATCCCTACTTTGAGTTAAAATAAGTTTTCCTTTCAAAACCAGACTGTTATCAAACACCAATAAATACGTGGCTTATTCTTTGTATAACTTAAAGGGAAGAGCCTGATATCCAAGCTATGTATATCAGTCAAGTTAAGCTAGGTTATACTGTGGTAGTGGTAACAAGAAAACACTGAAATGTAAATAACTTAAAATGTGTGTTTCTTGCTCATGCTATATTTCCCTCCTGGGTTGCTGGAGGTGGAGGTGGTGGTGGAAGAGTGCTTTTCTCATTGTAGTTACTCAGAGATCACTCAGTGAATCCAGCTGACAGAGTAGCTATCACCTTGAACATTTCCTGTCACAGAGGCAGAGGGAAAGAAACCTAGGAAACATCTCATTCAGGCAAGTAAATTTTCTGGCCCTCTCAACTTGAAATGAAGTATGCCACTTTTGCTCACAACACACTGCCCAAAACTAATTACATCGTTCCAAAAAACCATGAGGGAGCCACAAAGTACAATCCTACAATGGCCCCAGAAAGTGAAGGGAGAAAGAACTTTTTGAGAACCATTTTCAGAAAAACACCAATGACTACCATACTAAGGTTTCCTTTCAATCATTTCAATTTCAATCTGTCAAAACTGTTTGTGTATGTGTGCATATGTATGTGACAGGAGGAAGTCTTATACAAATGTACATAATTTATCAAACTCCCCTATCTGTAATTTTACTTTTCTACCTTTTCATCGTCCTTTAAAAATTGCTCATTTGATAATTGTCTTTCAACAAATATTTTTGTTGTGCAGTAATAACTTCATGAAGAATACTCATTATAAACTGCCATGCTCAATAAGAACATACATATAAAAAATTACCTTAAATGTAAATGAATTAAATACTCCAAAGAAAAGACATAGGCTAGGTGAATGGAAACAAAAATAAGACCCATATATATGCTGTCTACAAGACACCCACTTCAGATCTAGGGATACATAAAGACTGAAAGTGAGGGGATGGAAAGAGGTATTCCATGCAAATGGAAACCAAAAGAAAGCTGGAGTAACAATACTCCTATCAGACAAAACAGACTTTAAAATAAAGACTGTTATAAGAGACAAAGAAGGACACTACATAATGATCAAGGGATCAAGCCAAGAAGAAGATATAACAATTGTAAACATATATGCACCCAATGTAGGAACACTCCAGTATAAAGACAAATACTAAGAGCCATAAAAGGAGAAATCAACAGTAACATAATAATAGAGGAGGATTTTAACACCCCACTTTCATCAATGGATAGATTAACAAGACAGAACATTAATGAGGAAACACCAGCCTTAAATGTCACTTTAGACCAGATACACATAACTGATATTTACAGAGCATTCCATCCAAAAGCAGTAGAATACACATTCTTCTCAAGTGTACATGGAACATTCTCCAGGATTGATCACATGCTGGGTCACAAAGGAAGCCTCAGTAAAATTTAAAATGTTGAAATCACATTAAGCATCTTTTCTGACTACAACACTATGAGATTAGAAATCAACCACAAGAAAAAGAAACTGTAAAAAACACAAATACTTGGAGGTTAAATAATGTGCTACTAAACAACCAATGGATCACTGAGGAAATCACACAGGAAATAAAAAAATACCTAGAGAAAAATGAAAGTACAATGATCCAAAACTTATGGGACATAACAAAAGCAGTTCTAAGAGGGAAGTTTATACCAATAAAATCTTACCTCAGAAAACAAGAAAAATCACAAACACCCTCACCTTACACCTAAAGCATTTAGAGAAAGAAGAACAAACAAAACCCAAAGTAAATAGAAAGAAAAAAATCATAGCAATCAGAGTAGAAATAAATGAAATAGAGACAAATAAAACAGGAGCAAAGATGAATGAAACCAAAAGCTGTTTCTTTGAGAAGACAGCAAAATTGATAAACCTTTAGTGAGACTCGTCAAGAAAAGAAGGGAGAGGACTCAAATCAATAAAATTAGAAATGAAAAAGGAGAGGTTACAATGGACACCACAGAAATGAAAAGGATCATAAGAGATTACAACAAGCAACATTTTGGCAATAAAATGGACAACCTGGAAGAAATGGACAAATTCTTAGAAAGGCATAACCTTCCAAGACTGAAGCAGAAAGAAATAGAAAATATGAACAGACGAATCACAAGTACTGAAATTGAAACTGTGATTCAAAAACTCCCAGCAAACAAAAGTCCAGGACCAGATGGCTTCACGGGCAAATTCTATCAAATATTTAGAGAAGAGTTAACACCTATCCTTCTGAAATTATTCCAAAAAATTGCAAAGGAAGGAATACTCCCAAACTCATTCTGTGAGGCCACCATTACCCTGATGCCAAAACCAGACAAAGATACCACAAAAAAGAAAATTAAAAGCCAAAATCACTGATGAACATAGATGCAAAAATCAAAAAACTAGAAATCTGAATCCAACAATACATTAAAAGGATCATACACCATTATCAAGTGGGATTTATCCCAGGGATTCAAGGATTTTTCAAACTCTGCATATCAATCAGTGTGATACACCACATCAACAAATTAAAGAATAAAAACCATATGAGCATCTCAGTAGATGCAGAAAAAGTTTTTGACAAAATTCAACACCCATTTATGATAAAAACTCTCCAGAGCGTAAGCAAAGAGGGGACATACCTTAATATGATAAGGGTCATGCATGACAAACCTACAGCTAACATACTCAATGGTGAAAAGCTGAAAGCATTTTCTCTAAGATCAGGAACAAGACAAGGATGCCCACTCTCATTGCTTTTATTCAACATAGTCTTGGAAGTACTAGCCAGGGCAATCTGAGTATAAAAAGAAATAAAAGGAAGCCAGATTGGAAAAGAAGAAGTAAAACTGTCACTGTTTGCAGATAAGATGATACCAGAAATCTACTAGAGTTAATCAATGGATTTGGTAAAGTTGAAGGATATAAAATTAATACAAAGAAAACTGTTGCACTTCTATACCCTAACAATGAAATATCAGAAAAAGAAATTAAAGAAGCAATCCCATTTACCATTGCATCAAAAAGAATAAAATTCCTAGGAATAAATCTACCTAAGAAAACAAAAGACCTGTACTTTGTAAACTTTCAGATGTTAATGAAAGAAATCGAAGATAACACAAACAGATGGAAAGATATACCATGTTCTTGGAATGGAAGAGTAAATATTGTGAAAATGACTATTCTGTCCAAGGCAATCTACAGATGCAATGCAATCCCTATCAAATTACCAATGATATTTTTCACAAAACTGGAACAAAAAAACTTAAAATTTGTATGGAGACACAAAAGACCCCAAATAGCAAAAACAATCTTGAGAAAGTAAAAAGAATCAAGAGGAATCAAGCTCCCTGACTTCAGACTATAATACAAAGCTACAATAATCAATACAATATGGTACTGGCACAAAAACAGAAATATAGATCAATGGAACAGGATAGAAAACCCAGAAATGAACCCATTCACCTATGGTCAATTAATCTATGACAAATAAGGCAAGACTATACAATGGAGGAAAGACAGTCTCTTCAATAAATGGCACTGGGAAAACTGGACAGCTACATGTAAAGGAATGTAAAACATTCTTTTACATTCTTTAAAAGAATGCAAAAACACCATACATAAAAATAAATTCCAAAGGGATTAAGGATCTAAATGTAAAACCAGATATTATAAAACTCTTAGAGAAAAACAGACAGAACACATTTTGACATAAATCACAGCAATGTCTTTTTCAAGCTGTCTCCTAGAGTAATGGAAATAAAAACAAAACAAACAAACAAAAAAAAACAAATGGGACCTAATTAAACTCAAAAGCTTTTGAACAGCAAAGGAAACCATAAACAAAGCAAAAATACAACACAGAGAATGGGAGAAAATATTTGCAAATGATGCTACTGACAACGGATTAATCTCCAAAATGTACAAACAGCTCATGCAGCTCAATACCAGAAAAGAAAAATCAAAAAATGGGCAGAAGACCTAAATAGACATTTCTCCAAAGAAGACATAAAGATGGCCAAGAGGCACATGAAAAGATGCTCAACATTGCTAATTATTAGAGAAAAGCAAATCAAATCTACAGTGAGGTATCACCTCACACCAGTCAGAATGGCCATCATCAAAAAATCTACAAACAATAAGTACTGGAAAGGGTGTGGAGAAAAGGGAACCCTCTTGCACTGTTGGTGGGAATGTAAATTGATACAGCCACTATGGAGAACAGTATGGAGGTTCCTTAAGAAACTAAAAATACAGCTACCATATGATCCAGCAATCCTACTCCTGGGCATATATCCAGAGAAAAACATGGTTTGAAAAGATACATGCACCCCAATGTTCATTGAATCACTGTTTAGAATAGCCAGTACATGGAAGCAACTTAAATGTCCATCGACAGACGAATAGATAAAGAAGTGATACATATATGCAATGGAATATTACTCAGCCATTAAAAAGAATGAGATAATGCCATTTGCAGCAACATGGCTGGACCTGGAGATTACCATACTAAGTGAAGTAAGTCAGACAGAGAAAGACAAATATCATATGATATCGCTTATATGAAGAATCTAAAAAAAAAGATACAAATGAACTTATTTACAAAACAGAAACAGACTTAGAGAATGAACTTATGGTTACCGGGGGGAAGGGTGGGGGAGAGATGGCTTGGGATTTGGGGATTGAAATGTACACACTACTATATTTAAAATAGATAACCAACAAGGACCTAATGTATAGCACAGGGAACTCTACTCAATATTCTGTAATAACCTGAATGTGACTAGAATTTGAAAAAGAGTAGATACATGTATATGTAAAAAAAATTTTTAAATTAAAATAAACGAATAAATAGGGATAATACCAAATGCTGGAAAGGAATTAGAAACTGGATCACTCACATGTTGCTGGTGGGTATAACAAATGGTCCAGCCTCTCTAGAAAACAGCAAAACAGTTTCTTACAAAACTGAATATACAATTCAGCTCAGCTATTGCACTCTTAAGCATTTATCCCAGAGAAATAAAAACATGCATTCACCCCAAAAATAAAAAAAAATAAACTGCCATGCTCTAAATTCCCTTAGGTTAGAAAATTTGAATGGAAGATTGGTAGGTGGCTGAGCAAAGCTTTAAAATGACTTGAAGTCCTAGATAAAAACTCACAAATTCACTTCATAGGCCCACACCATAATTAAGGACTGCTGCCACATATCAATGAACAGAAATGGGATACTAGACAGGATACCAACATAAGTTGTCAATACCTGTGAACAAGTCAAGGATCTAGGTACTGAAACTGAAGTGCAAGCATTGAGCTTAGATACAAGGAATAAGATCCCAGTTGGGGTAAAATCAGGCACTAGATGAGAACAGTCACTGTGCTGCTGAAGTGTGGAAGAACCTGACCAGCCTTCCCTAGTTCCTCCTCATTAGAAACAGAATTATTGGTCCCAGACTAGGGCAAAGCCATTCCTGATGGTTGAGACTAAATGGCCATGGAACTGAAAGGATGTGGAGGTAAAGCACCAAGCAGATGACCTCCACCAGGAGTAGCAAAATAAATATTTAACACAAACAAGGAAAATAATAACAAATGTGTGAAACTGGCTGATATTAGGAAAATAGGTGCCCAGAGTCTTGTAGTACAACCAAGTATAACATCTGCCTACTTATATTGCCTTTCAAAATACCATGTAGACCAAGCAAAACCTGTCCATAGCTAGAATACTACCACCAGTTTACAACTACTGGCCTGCTAACTCTAGTCTTGCCTCTCTGCCCTATTTTATATTTTCAGTTTCAGGTTATTTGCCCCCATAATCTCCAGAAACTATACTTGGACCACATTCCTCTAGACTTCTTGCATCATCCATAGCCTTGGAAATAACATGAGTTTTGGACATCCTGCATATTTTTTCTCTATAATTATATCCTTGTCCTTTCCTGTTCATCTAGCTTCTGACCAAATTTTATCCTTACCATTCATTTTCTACATATCTTGAGCTTGGCTTGTTGCTTTGATTCTGATTCAGTCTTTTTCTGATTCCTGACTACAGTCTATTTCATAAAATTTTGTCTAAAACTAAACTATGGTTCTAGCTCCTTGAATGGCATCCATAAATCTGCTGCAGCAACATGATAGAACATTTGTTGGATACCTACATTGTGCCAAGATTGACACTTAACAGTGTGAATTAGGTGTTTGAATGCAAACTATGAATTCACTCTCTTCCAAAGCCTAGATTTCTTCTCCTACTCACTCCATTCCAAAGGACTGGCATACCCTTGACTTTTTTTTTTTTTTTTTTTTCAGTACGCGGGCCTCTCAATGTCGTGACCTCTCCCGCTGCGGAGCACAGGCTCCGGATGCGCAGGCTCAGCGGCCATGGCTCACGGGCCCAGCCGCTCCACGGCATGTGGGATCCTCCCGGACCGGGGCACGAACCCACGTCCCCTGCATCGGCAGGCAGACTCTCAACCACTGCGCCACCAGGGAAGCCCCCCTTGACTTTTAAATTACCTCTTCACTATAGCAGATTTTTCTTTCTTTTGAAGACATAGTAATCGGTGAATGTTAGCTTGAGCAGATTAACAGAGGTGTGAATTAACATGATACTTCTTCAAAGTCACCTCCTATAAACAGCATCATAACCTAGTAGTCATACCGAAATTCCCAAAATTAGTAAGCATGATAGCTAAAGAGAGGAGGTATACTTCCTCAGATTCATCCATACCAAAGGAAACTGTAATTCTTTTTCTTCCCAATAAAATTAAATGCAAAAAAAATTTATGAAAAAAAATAGATACTAATTCTAAGATCCTGCAAAATCTCACCAGATTTCAGTCCTGAAGAAAACAAGGTCCATGTAGGAATTGCTGCCGAAATTTCTTGACAACTCTCTGTTCAAGCTGTTTTGTGAAATATTTCTCTTGCCAACAGGAACAATAGAAAGTGCAGGTGTGCATTAGTCATTGAGGTCTAGCAGAAAACCAGCCCCCACCCACAGTTTCCAGGTGCAGAAGGAATCAGGGCATGACTTGTGAGATGTGACCATTAGAGCACTGAACTAAAGCACCTGGAAAATTCCTTTTAAGAGATGCCAGAGCTTGATGTGTAAGAGGACTAATGGCAGTGTTGATCTGTGGGTGTGGCTAAAAAGACAATAGGGGGATTAACAATCCCTTTTACACTGGACAAGCTGGAAAACTGTTCATTGACTAGTGGCAGCAACTGCTATTTGTCACTCTTTGTCTTGGATTCCTAGCCAGTTCAAAGCCCTGGCTCAGCTGCTTTCCCATTCAAAGGGTTTGACCTGGGGGACAGAATACTTGTCAGCTTTTAATTAGTGCTCTGCAAGTCTTAGTGCCACAGTCTTAATCATTGCTTTACAGGACATTCACCTGTTTCTTTTTTGGACCTTTCCCTTGTTGAATATACTGGGAACTCTTGCCTATTTTAGCTGTTGTGTGATCTAATTCTGGCCCTTTAAACCTATAGTATCCACCTAAAAACCATGTTCCCTAATGATGGACTACAAATACCTACTTAATTGGTTGCAATAATTTTGGAAATCTTTCCCCCCCCCAATACTCATTCTGATCTGCTGCCCATTCATCCTGTTTCTCTCAAGCTTTGGATCTTGCCTTGACCTACTTTTGATCTCTAAATTTGACATTTAGACTTTATAGGTTTGGCATTATAACCTCAGTTTTCCCTGGTGGACTGTCCCTTCAGTTCTGTGCTATCTTCAGTTGGTGCTTCTGCTTCAGATTTAATCCTAGAAACCCTGAAACTAATTCTTGCCTTTTGATTAGCACCATAATCCTCAGTTCCTCGGAGAGTTCAGTTCCTTTGAAAGGTAGAAGTCATGGACACATCTGTCATGTATTCTCCTGCCTCCTTGTCTAAACTTCTTCCCATCACTTGCTTCCTTGAAAAAGAACTCAGGCTTTGATGTCAAAGTTACCAGAAAATTTGAATACTAGTTCTACCTTTGAATAATTACATTGTCTTAGACAAGTTACTTCCAGCATTCTGAGTCTCAAATTCTATAAAATGAGGACTTTATTCCCTCTTATCAAGATCGCATGACAGTTTGAAATATTTGCAAAGCATCTAGTAGATTATAGTCAATAAATAAATGTTACTTCTCTTTTCTGAGTTAATCCCCTAGTAGTCTTTAAGATTCAGGCCTCTAGAGTATGACCCCTCTATCCCACCCACAGTTTACAAAAGTATAATTGTAACAACATGGGGAATCAGGATTTTTTTAAAGATCAAGTAGAAATATTCAGAACAGACGTAAGTACATAGAACAAAAAAATATTGGTATTGTGAATGATCTTGGATTTCATCTTTGTGCTATTACTATTAGAAAACACGTACACACACAAATATATTGACAATCTAAATAATCAGTTTTTATACACTGCCCATTTGAATAGTAGTCAGTCCTGAAGCATGAATAATCTGGACAGTGTAAACAAAAATAAGTAAGAGAACATGGTTGGAATGAAATTCTACAAGGGAAGAACAGCAAAAGCTGATAGTAGGCAATTACCCCAAAAGGAAATCTTGATACAAAATGTGTCTGGATGAGCTGAGAGGGAGGCTCGTCTCACTGAGTAAGTTTCCTTTATTTCTAAAATATATTCAGACCAAAGCTTTTATGCTAGGGACAGGTAATAGGGAGGAACTGAACCCAAAATCTTAAGTGCATTAAGAACTACCAAAATGCAGCCATGTAAGTAAGCACAGGGACAAAAAAAGGCACTAAACCATTCTGAACACCTCTTACCACCTTATGTGACATATGACCCATAGATAATTCCAAGTTCTTCAAGGAGCATTCTACAAAATACTTTAGAGGAAGAAATGATAATGAGCAGCCTCATTTCCCTATGTAATCATGATGGGACTGTCAGTCACAGTGACCTGCAACCCTGACCACAAAGATGGTCATGTGAACAAAGTTTAGCCAATTATAGTACCAAATTTTCAGAGATGATTGAGCTATGGTTGGACATATGACACATATTGTGACAATCAGAGTCTTTTCGTAATATATGTATATATGTATATGTGTGTGTGTGTGTATATATATATATATATATATATATATATATATATATATATATATATATATATTAGAGACAATAGGAGAGAAAGGTTTTCTCTTCTGTTTGGATTATCAAACATGACAGTAGCCTTAGAGCCACCTTTCCCACTGTATAGAAAAAGCCTGAATAAAAAAAAAATAAGACCAGTATACAAAGAGAAATTTATTTTAAAGATAGAAAAAGAGACCAACCTCTGACAACATCTTATGAGCCCCTTCTTCCAGATGGGCCTCAAGCCAGAATCCACTCTTGGACATCACAGTTATATGAGTCAAGAAAATCCTTTTGGCTTAAGCTAGTTTTTTGTTAAATTTTTGTTACAACCAAAAGATTATTCACTAAATTTCAACTCCCTCTCCTACAATAGTAAGACAATGTCATTTGTTTTTAAGAAAGAATAAAAACACTGTTCAAGACTCTAATCTGGAATCATGGCAGCTACTACTACCAAATTGCTTACGATAATAGAAGCATTTGCACATACATAAATATACTGAAATCTTAAAATTTTATACTTGAGAAGTAAAATAAAACATTGATTACAAATCCATGGAATGTTCAATGTTCAGCAAGAATAATTTTTGCACATGCATAAAAATAAGTATATAATGGAACCTTATTCATGTGACTATTTAATCAGAGATTTTCCATTGTAAATCAAGATAGATAATGTTAGAGAGTTTGGGGGTACTGTATTTTATGTAATTTTAAATTAATTGTAACTCTTTGGTAACATTTAGCTGGATGTAGCAGGAAGACATATCTGTCTTTTGCATAACACGTATTTGGTGAGACTCCATCAAAAATAAACTCATAATAAGCCATATCACCCCCAACTACTCTCTGTCTATGTATTAAATAGATATTCCTCACAATATGAGAATCTTTCATATTTTATGCATTTAAAATGTGGCCACTTAATAATAACATGACATTTGCTCCTAACTATGACAGAGTTAGTAGTAGTAAAATAACCATCCCATTAAAAAAAAAAAAAAGCTAGAAAAGCTAGACAACATATAAAAAATAATCTGTCTGAAGGTTTCAAAGACTTTCCAAGGTAGGCAAGGTTGGAGGTGGCCAAGTTCCCAGAGAGAAGAGAAACTCACTGAGTTGAGACCATTATTCTGTATTCCTGGGATCATTTGTCAATTCTTATGCTGCACAGAGCTAGAATCTAAGCTGACCAGAGAGCAGTTGAAATGCTGAGTGAAGTTATCATCTGCATAATGGATTTGGGTAGGCAAATTTGGAGTTCAATACCCTCAAAAGATGAGGATCTTTGGGAAATTCACCAGGCTCAGTTGGGATCCCTAGAGAGAAAGGCCCTAGGAGAGACAAAAAAACAGATGTAGACCTCACTATATAGTGTTTGAAATTAGGCCTTAATTCAGCTCAGCTCAGGAATGGATTAAGATAATCAGCTTCTACTCTGGCTACTTGTCAAAAGATAAAGTGTATTCTCTCTGGAAGAATATCACATTATAGAGAACCTCTATAGTTTTTCACATATAATGTCTAATATTCAATCAAAAATGAATTTACCAGAAGAGTGAAAGCAGCTAAACAGAAGACTAGTGCACTAGGAGATAAATTAATAAGAAATACCCATGCTGAATTGTGCTTAAAATAAAGAATTAAAAATATAGAAATTTATAAGAAACATATAGGATATGATAAAAAGGCCACAATATTGCCAAATATAGTCATCTTAGAGAAGGAAGATGAAAAGAAGTGGACAGATGTAATATTTAAAGAAGTAATGATCAAGAATTTTCTGAAATTGATTGAAGGCATCAAACCAATGAGTTAAGGAATGCTTCAAACACCAAGCAGAAAAAAATACCAAGAAATTCACATTTAATCCTATCAGAGTAAAATTATTGAAAATCAAAGGAAAAGAAAAAATTAAGCAGGTACAGAAGAAAAAATAATTACTATCAAATGAATAAGTCTGACAACCAACTTCTCAAAAGAGTGATGGAAGCCAGAAGACAGTGGAATAATATCTTTAAAGTGCTAAATGAAAATAACAGCCAATCTAGAAATCTATAACCAGAAAAAAAAATAGCCTTGAAAACTGAAGGCAAAATGAAAGCATTTCTAGACAAATAAAACAGATTTTATAACCAATATGCTCACACCAAAAAAATCCCAAAGAGGTTTCTTTGGGCAAAAGGAAATGATCACAGATGGGTACACAGAAGTTCAAGAAGGAACAAAAAAATAACTAAAAGGTTAAATGTATGGATAAATCCGAATCAATATTAGCTATACGAAATAATACTACTACTTAATTGTGGAGTTTAAAATCTATGTATATGGGAAAGGAAATAGTCAATCAACTCCAGGAGGCACAGAGAGTCCATACAGGATAAATCCAAGAAGAAACAAGGCAAGACACATTAATCAAACTATCAAAAATTAAATACAAAGAAAAAATATTATAAGCAGCAAGGGAAAAGCAACAAATAACATACAAGGGAATCCCCATAAGGTTAACAGCTGATTTTTCAGCAGAAACTGTAAGCCAGAAGGGAGTGGCAGGACGTATTTAAAGTGATGAAAGGGAAAAACCTACACCAAGATTACTCTACCCAGCAAGGATATCATTCACATTCAATGGAGAAATTAAAACTTTTACAGACAAGCAAAAGCTAAGAAAATTCAGCACTACCAAACCAGCTTTGCAACAAATGCTAAAGGAATTTCCCTAGGCAGGAAACACAAAAGAAGGAAAAGACCTACAATAACAAATGCAAAACAATTAAGAAAACGGTACTAAGAACATACATACTGATAATAACCTTAAAGGTAAACAGATTAAATGCTCCAACAAAGATGCAGACTGGCTGAATGTATACAAAAACAAGACTGTATATATGCTGTCTACAAGAGACCCACTTCAGATGTAGGGACACATACAGACTGAAAGAGAGGGGATGGAAAAAGATATTCCATGCAAATAGAAATCAAAAGAAAGCTGGAATAGCAATTCTCATACCAGACAAAATAGACTGTAAAATAAACACTATTACAAGAAACAAAGATGGACACTACATAATGATTAAGGGATCAATCCAAGAAGAATATAAAACAAATGTAAATATTTATGCACCCAACATAGGACCACCTCAATACCTAAGCCAAATGATAAAGCCATAAAAGGGGAAATTGACAGTAACACAATCATAGTAGGGGACTTTAAAACCCCACTTAAACCAATGGACAGATTATCCAAGATGAAAATGAATAAGGAAACACAGGCTTCAAATGACACATTAAACAAGATGGACTTAAATGATATTTATAGGACATTTCATCCAAAAACAACAGAATACACTTTCTTCTCAAGTGTTCATGCAATATTCTACAGGATAGATCATGTCTTGGGTCACAAATCAAGGCTTGGTAAATTTAAGAAAATTGAAATCATATCAAGTATGCTTTCCAATCACAACACTATGAGACAAGACATCAATTACAGGAAAAAAACTGTAAAAAATACAAACACATGGATGCTAAACAATGCACTACTAAATAACCAAGAGATCACTGAAGAAACCAAAGAGGAAATTTAAAAATACCTATAAACAAATGACAGTGAAGAAGTGAGGACCCCAAACCTATGGGATGCAGCAAAAGCAGTTCTAAGAGGGAAGTTTACAGCAATACAATTCTACCTCAAGAAACAAGGAAAATCTCAAATAAACAGCTTAACCTTACACATAAAGCAAATAGAGAAAGAAGAGCAATGAAACAAAAAAACAACCCAAAGTTAGCAGAAGGAAAGAAATCATAAAGATCACAGCAGAAATAAATGGAAAACAATGAAGTAAATGATAGCAAAGATCAATAAAACTAAAAGCTGGTTGTTTGAGAAGATAAACAAAATTGATAAACCATTAGCCAGACTCATCAAGTAAAAAAGAGAGAAGACTCAAATCAACAGAATTAGATATGAAAAAGGAAAACTAACAACTGACATTGCAGAAATAAAAAGGATCATGAGAGATTACTACAAGAAACTGTATGCTAAAAAAAATGGACAACCTGGAAGAAATGGACAAATTCTTAGAAAAGCACGACCATTGGAGACTGAACCAGGAAGAAATAGAAAATACAAACAGACCAATCACAAGCACTGAAACTGAGACTGTGATTAAAAATCTTCCTAAAAACAAGAGCCCAGGACCAGATGGCTTCACAGGTGAATTCTATCAAACATTTAGAGAACAACTAACACCTATCTTTCTCAAACTCTTCCAAAATATAGCAGAGGGAGGAGAACTCCCAAATTCATTCTATGTGGCTACCACCACCCTTATATCAAAACCAGACAAAGATGTCACAAAGAAAGAAAACTAGAAACCAATGACACTGATGAATACAGATGCAAAAATCCTCAACAAAATACTAGCAAACAGAATCCAACAGCACAGTAAAAGGATCATACACCATGATCAAGTGGGGTTTATCTGAGGAATGCAAGGATTCTTCAATATGTGCAAGTCAATCAATGTGATACACCATATTAACAAACGGAAGGACAAAAGCCATATGATAACCTCAATAGAGGCAGAAAAAGCTTTTGAAAAAATTCAACACCCATTTATGATAAAAACCCTCCAGAAAGTAGGCATAGAGGGAATTTACCTCAACATAATAAAGACCATATTTGACAAACCCACAGCCTACATCATTTTCAATGGTGAAAAACTGAAACCACTTGCACTAAGATCAGGAACAAGACAAGGTTGCCCACTCTCACCACTATTATGAACATAGTATTGGAAGCTTTAGTCACAGCAATCAGAGAAGAAAAAGAAACAAAAAAGCAATACAAATCAGAAAAGAAGAAATAAAGTTCTCACTGTTTGCAGATGACATGATACTGTACATAGAGAATACTAAACATGCTACCAGAAAACTACTAGAGCTAATCAATGAATTTGGTAACGTAGCAGGATACAAAATTAATGCACAGAAATCTCCTGTATTCCTATACACTAACAATGAAATCAGAAAAAGAAACTAAGGAAACAATCCCATTCACCATTGCAACAAAAAGTATAAAATACCTCAGAATAAACCTACCTAAGGAGGTAAAAGATCTAATCAAAAAACTATAAGACACTGATCAAAGAAATCAAAGACGACACAAACAGATGGAGAGATATACCATGTCTTAGGATTGGAAGAATCAACATTATGAAAGTGACTATACTACCCAAAGCAATCTACAGATTGAATGCAATCCCTATGAAACTACCAATGGTATTTTTCACAGAACTACAACAAAATATTTCACAATTTGTATGGAAACACAAAAGAACCCAAAGAGATCACAAAATTTTGAGAAACAAATACAGAGCTGGGTAATCAGCCTCCTTTACTTCAGACTATACAACAAAGCTATAGTAATCAAGACAGTGTGGTACTTGCACAGAAACAGAAGTATAGATCAATGGAACAGGATTGAAAGCCCAGAGATAAACCCACACACACATGGTCACCTTATCTTTGATAAAGGAGACAAGAATATACAATGGAGAAGACAGCCTCTTCAATAAGTGGTTATGGGAAAACTGGACAGCTACATGTAAAAGAAAGTAATTAGAACACTCCCTAACACCATACACAAAAATAAGTTCAAAATGGATTAAAGACCTAAATGTAAGGCCAGACACTATAAAACTCTTAGAGAAAAACATAGGCAGGACACTCTATGACATAAATCACAGCAAGATCCTTTTTACCCACCTCCTAGAGAAATGGAAATAAAAACAAAAAATAAACAAGTGGGACCTAATGAAACTTCAAAGCTTTTGCACAGCAAAGGAAATCATAATCAAGGTGAAAAGACAATCCTCAGAATGGGAAAAAACATTTGCAAATGAAGCAACTGAAAAAGAATTAATCTCCAAAATATATGAGTAGCTCATGCAGCTCAATATCAAGAAAACAAAAAACCCAAGCCAAAAATGGGCAGAAGACCTTAATAGACATTTCTCCCAAGAAGATATACAGATTGCCAACAAACACAGGAAAGGATGCTCAACATCACTAATCATTAGAGAAAAACAAATCAAAACTACAATGTGGTACCATCTTACTCCAGTCAGAATGGCCATCATCAAAAAATCTACAAACAGGGCTTGCCTGGTGGAGCAGTGGTTGAGTCCGCCTCCCGATGCAGGGGACACGGGTTCGTGCCCCAGTCTGGGAAGATCCCACATGCCATGGAGCAGTGGCTAGGCCTGTGAGCCAAGGCCGCTGAGCCTGCATGTCCACAGCCTGTGCTCCACAACAGGAGAGGCCACAACAGTGAGAGGCCCGCGTACCGCAAAAAAAAAAAAAATCTACAAACAATAAATGCTGGAGAGGGTGTGGAGAAAACGGAACCCTCTTGCACTGTTGGTGGGAATACAAATTGACACAGCCACTATGGAGAACACTATGGAGGTTCCTTAAAAAACTAATAATAGAACTACCATACAACCCAGCAATCTCACTACTGGACCTATACCCTGAGAAAACCATAATTCAAAAGGAGTCATGTACCAAAATGTTCATTGCAGCTTTATTTACAATAGCCAGGACATGGAAGCAACCTAAGTGTCCATTGACAGATGAATGGATAAAGAAGATGTGGCACATATAAACAATGGAATATTACTCAGCCATAAAAAGAAATGAAATTGAGTTTTTTGTAATGAGGTGATTGGACCTAGAGTGTTTCATACAGAGTGAAGTAAATCAGAAAGAGGAAAATAAATACTGTATGCTAACACATATATATGGAAACTAAAAAAAAAAATGGTTCTGAAGAACCTAGGGGCAGGACAGGAATAAAGACACAGATGTAGATAATGGACTTGAGGATATGGGGAGGGGGAAGGGTTGGCTGGAATGAAGTGAGAGAGTGGCATGGACATATATACACTACCAAATGTAAAGTAAATTGCTAGTGGGAAGAAGCTGCATAGCACAGGGAGATCAGCTCTGTGCTTTGTGACTATATAGAGGTGTGGGATAGGGAGGGTGGGAGGGAGACACA
Organism: Pseudorca crassidens; assembly: GCF_039906515.1. Taxonomy (NCBI): domain Eukaryota; kingdom Metazoa; phylum Chordata; class Mammalia; order Artiodactyla; family Delphinidae; genus Pseudorca; species Pseudorca crassidens. Next base: position 46,179,027 of record NC_090317.1, on the reverse strand, counting down.
AGAGGGAGGGGTTATGGGGATATATGTATACGTATAACTGATTCACTTTGTTATACAGCAGAAACTAACGCACCATTCTAAAGCAATTATGCTCTAATAAAGGTGTTTAAAAAATAAAAATAAATAAAATCTACATATAATTAAAATAAATGATTACAATAAAAAATGTGGAAGCATTAGTAGAATTCTTATTATAAATATTTAAAGTATAAATTCCTATGATTATCTGAGAAGTGCTCAAATACTAAATTATATTAGTGTCTATACAATGTATGATGTAATCTCTAGTGTAACTACTAAAGAATGGTGAAAGCGTACAAAAATAGCAAGCGGTTAGAGGGTGAAGTGGAATAATAAAAATATTTGATTCAAAATAAGGCAAAATGAATGGGAAATGATAATAGAAAATGTTGAATAAATATGAAACAAATGGCAAGATTATAACTTAAACGAAAATATATCAATAATTATATTAATATTTCATAGGACTAGACACTCTAATAAAAGTACAGTGGAGAAATCCTGCTGCTTATTATGGGAAGTCATTAGCATTTATAAGAATGGTCCACTGCAGCTATAGGAGACCTCAAAGATGGATCTAGGGTATATGAAGTAGAGCATCAACATTTGCTACATTATTAAGTTTACTCTTTGTTATGTGTATCCATTTATACATGAAATAAATATATATGTGCAGCAAAGACATGAACAAGAATGTTCATAACAGCAATATACATGAGACAAAATCTGGAAACAACCCAAATATCCATAAATAGTAGAGTGGATAAATGAAACTGTCATTGTCATACAGTGAAATATTATATGAGTATAAATTATAGCTACACCCAATAATACAGTTAAAGCTCTCAGATTTTATTCAGCTAAAAAAAACAGATACAAAAAAAGCATATAATGTATGACTCAGTTATACGAATTTCAAAAAAGGGGCAAAACTAGTAAATTGGAATATAAGTCAGAATATCAATTTGGGGAGTAGCAACTGAGAGGCAATGCCAGCTGGAATACTGATAATGAATTATTTTTATCTCAGTAGTGGTTTTGTGAGTGTGTTCATTTTGTTAAGAATTCACTGCTCTTGCTTTACACTAATGATTTGTGAGTTTTCCAGTATGTGTATTATACTTTAATATAAAGTTTTTTAAAACAAGAATCATTCACATAGGAAGGGTAATATATGGAAGGACATTTCAATCATTCCTTTATTGTTTCAATAGTTATTTATGGAGCACCTATTATAAACCAATTACCATTATAGCATTAAGAAAAAATTATAAATACTGATTCTGGCAGTTTTTATTTTAGTGACCTTAGGAAACAAGTTCTTTGACCCTTTTCTTCTGTTAAAAACAAGCAGGTTATGCCTAAACAGTTCTAGGGTCTTTTCCCATTTTAAGATGCTATAAGTAAGTAATATGATCAACAGTCTCCAATGGTAGTTTCATTACACCATTCATTAGCAATAGGCCAAATGTGTCTTTGTTCATCACTACAAAGACATTCTGCTCTTTGCCCTTTTTCATGGAAATAGAAAAAGAGTCATTTCCAGTATCGTTATTCTTATTTCTAAAAAAATGACAAAATAACTGCTCTTTTTTACCCTGAGCATCATTGACTCTGGCTTGTCACTGTTTTCATACTGCAGACAGACAACGGGTCTTCAAAGATATGTTCCCTGGGATGAATACACTCAAAACATGTTATTCTTTTCTCTTTGTGCAACTAAGAAACAAATAAATGGATTTAACTCTAACTTTGTTTGGGATTTAGCCTCTAGACTAAGACCAAGAGCTATTAATTTTAGTCTAAAATAAAAATTTGTTATTTGGCTGTGAATTTCAAAGGTGAGAAAAATGGAACTACCTCTATAAATGACAGCTCTAACGTTTTCATGAGTGATCTTGTATCTCATCTGCAGTCAGATCAAGCATAATATCATGTGCTTTATATATTCAAATTAATGGTTCTATTAAAGAGGAGACTTCTACAGGTCTGTGGTGCCAGACCTCCACACAGGGAAAATAGTTGACTGCTTGCATTGGCTAGCCACCAAGGAGAAGGTGTAGGAGTAGAAGGCAATGTCAATGACTGTAGTACATTAGGAAAAGATGCCCCGTGTGCCTGGCCCTTAGGCTGGCCCTGCCCAGGGTGGAGGGGTGTTACAGCTTCATTAGGGTGAAGCTAAAGAACAAGTTCTGAGCCTGGATCTCTCTGCCCTGGGGCATCACCGAAAGGAAACCTTCCTTCAGCAGCACCCAGCTCTTCCACACAGAGTCCACACACAGGATGGGGAGATAGATCTCCCCCTGGAACAAGACCAGGTCAATCACAGGCCATATATAATTTGAGGTTCCCTAAAAACCTTTACCTCAGTCCCACAATACCACAATTTGTAAAGAAACCCATTAATCAATCTAGAGAACAAATCTGAGGTCAAATTCAAGACATTGGCTCACACTAATAAAAAGCAACCCAATTGCAGCAGCCAAGTAATGAAGCCATGATAGGAGTCCACAGATCTAGATTAGGCAAGAGGATTCAAGCAGAATCAAAGTATCAGCATACAGGTAAAATTAACATAATTATCAAGAGCACAGGTGTTCCTGTTCTGGAATACATTCCAGAGTGAGAGGTCAGACTATCCTCAAGAACCTAGTGAGATTTACTTAACAGAGTAAGTGGACTTTGAAAGCAAATCAGAGGAGAGGATAATAAATTAGGAAATGTCAGCCTTTGTGGCTTTTTCCCTACTTAAATTACCTTTCTTGGTGGAGCAGATAAGATTGGGCAAATGTATGCTACTTCCTGTTGTGACATAATTCTTCATAGATACCTTGTGCTTCTGCACTTCTAGTGAGCATAGACACTAACTGCCTTTGTTCCATACTATCTTTACAAAGATGTTTGTATAGTTTATAGTCTTAAAAGATATTGCTAGTGTCCGCCTCTGGAACAAAGACAAGATATATTTACTGTTGTTTTTTAAAGAGTTGGGTTCCCTAAGCCCAGGATTCCTCTCCTGCAACCTACCCACTCCATGTGCAAATATCACCTAGCCCTCTTTATATTGCCCTATGGGAACTGGGGATCAGGAAACCAATGCAAGGAAATGTTGGTACTCTGTCCTTTGTCTCTGACCCAGCAACTCTGTGTCTTTTAATAGCATACATGAAACTGTAGCACCCTGCAAGTAGGGTAAAATCTCCAACACTCACAGTTCTTGACAATACCTAAGGAAACGCTTTATAGGTGCCTGTAGCTGGGATCCATTTCACCCTTCTAGGCAATAATAATAATAAATAACAGTAAAAGTAATAATAAAAGAAGTTAACATATTCTTAACATGTATTATATGGCTAATTGGTGACTATGTTTTTGGAATTGGCAGTTGTTAAATGGATGTCCTCAGATGGTAAGGTGATTTATCTGATTGATTCCACTAGTGAACAAGATAAGATAGAATCTTATAAACAATAGAAGAGAGGTTTGAATTAACTGCTTTTGGTGGTTTAGATAAGAATAACAACTATCAATAACTGAATAATTACTAAGTGCCAGATTCTGAACTGATTGATCATATTTTTGGTCATAGCTCATTTGATCTTCACAGCAAGATCTCATGAGGTAGGTACTACCATTGTTCCCATTTTAAATTTGTAGAAACTGGAACTTAGTTAAATGGCCAGTCCAAGGTCTTAAATTTACTAAGCAGCAAAGATCTGACAAATGTCGATTTTATCAAGGCGGATGTAACTTACTTATTAGCCATTAATACTGGTGTTCAAATAATAGACTACTTTGATTTTGACTAACATTTGTTTGTTGCTACAGTTAAATTTTTTATCTGAGGCAAGTTCCTCACTTTTCTTGCTGTAATTCCATCCTTGGACATAATTACCATTTAAAAAATACTTGTTTACTGAATAAATAAATATATAAAGGGCCTTGACACATTAGTTGCACTGGCTGACTCAGTATAGAATGGCTGCTGAATGAATGAATGAAGGGAGGGAAGAAGGAAAGAATAAACATTTACTGAGTGTCAGGCATTGAGATAGGTACTTTTTTTACTTTGATCAGTTAGCCACTTACCAAAACAACCCACCATACTGGTACATTTTTTAAAAGAAGGAGACATTCTTTTTAACACTGTGAGTGATAAGTCAAGTTGATATCATGTACACCCTAATATGATATGAATGAAAAAAGTCATGTCACCTCTGCAGTATTCTTCCCCAAAATCTATAAATCTAGTCCAATCATGAGAAGTCATCATCCAAATTCCAAATTGACAATTTTACAATCTACCTTGCTCAGTATTCTTCAAAAATATCAAAGTTATGAAAAACAAGGAAAGACCCCCAAAATGCCGTAGACTAGAGGAAACTAATGAGACATGATGTCTAAATAAAATTTGAAATCCTGGACTGCATCCTGAACAGAAAAAGAACATTGGTGGGAAGACTGGTGAAATCCAAATAAAATGTAGAACTTATCTAGTAATAATGTATCAATGTTAATTTCTTAGTTTTGATAAATTCACCATGGTTCTATAAGGTTTTAACATGAAGGGAAGTTGGGTAAAAGATATACAAGTACTTTCTCAACTATTTTTACCACTTTTGTGTAAATAAAATTATTTCAAAAGTTAAAAGTTAAAATAAGGAAGGGGAAGGGCAAAAGAGGATCACTTTGCTAACAATTAGGGATTTTCTGGAGAAAAACGTAAAGGTTTCTAAGAGAGCTGGAAGAGTATATAAAATAACACAAACACATCACAAGTCTGTCTAGGGCTATAATGTTTCCAGTCTATAAACTTCTTCTAAAAGAGTTTTTTAAAGGCTGCTAGGCCTGCTAGAGTCTCTTTTCCCAGCTCTATAACTGTCTTCATCATGCTTCTTCCTGCAATGTTTTAGTTAAAGACAAAATCAAATGAAAAAGCACACAACAAAGTACAATTCTAACAAACTTCCCCTTCCAACCCACTTGTGATGAATATTATGTTCCCTAGCCTATGAATGTTCATGCTGGCTTTCTGAGTTCTGAGAAACATTAGATCTCCCTGAGAATGCTAAAGGTAATTGTAAGAAAAAGACTCTCTCGATGAAGTGTCTTTTGCTGCATTTAAGACACTTTGGAAAGTCAAGTTGTTGTAAGAGGTAATGTTGTGAAGAAAAATAAGATTGTCCTGTAGCTGATATGCCACAGTAGCTGCATGGCCATCTGGTTTGGTTTTGAATCATCCTTAGTGATTCGCAGGAAAACAAAATAATGAAATCACCACATAGCTTTAAATTCCAAATCCATGTCAGCTTTGCCAAGTGCTGCCCCATATGTAGAAGGGAACAGCATGCAGGCAGACTGGCTCCAGCCTGACTCAAGCTGTAACATATTTACCTGTGCCTATTATTGATAGTTCCCTTACCAAGCTTGTTTTGCTAAATCAGCTTGCAACATTTAATATTGCTTATTTCTTTCATGGCACAGGTCCTCTGAACAGGAAATTCTTACATAAGCAGCTGCCAAGACAGCATCAATTATTCTCATCTTGGGGACTTATTAACCAGGGACCAAACCTTCTAAAAACAAGTCCTAAAGTCTCAGCTACCTGCAGGTTTCTGGGTGACTGGAATGGCTTCCCATGGTTTCCTCTTCACCTCTGATGTCCTAAGAATGAATACCAAGTATCAGCTCTGAATTTCCAAAGTGATGGGTTTTCAGTCTCCTCTATTTTTGAAAGGGCAGAGAGCAGCCCAACTTTTCAAACTTCTGTCTTTTGCATGGAGAGGCACTAGTATGGAAACACAAAAGACCCAGAATAGCCAAAGCAATCTTGAGAAATAAAAATGGAGCTGGAGGTATCAAGTTCCCTGACTTCAGACTATACTGCAAATCTACAGTAATCAAGACAGTATGGTACTGGCACAAAAACAGAAATATAGATCAATGGAACAGGATAGAAAGCCCAGAGATAATCCCACACACATATGGTCACCTTATTTTTGATAAAGGAGGCAAGAATATACAATGGAGAAAAGACAGCCTCTTCAACAAGTGGCACTGGGAACACTGGACAACTACATGTAAAAGAATGAAATTAGAACACTCCCTAAAACCATACAAAAAAAAATCAAAATGGATGAAAGACCTAAATGTAAGGCCAGCCACTGTCAAACTCTTAGAGGAAAACATAGGCAGAACATTCTATGACATAAATCACAGTAAGATCCTTTTTGACCCACCTCCTAGAGAAATGGAAATGAAAACAAACAAGCAAAAAAAAAAACAACAAATGGGATCTAATGAAACTTAAAAGCTTTCGCACAGCAAAGGAAATCATAAACAAGACCAAAAGATAACCCTCAGAATGGGAGAAAATATTTTCAAATGAAGCAACTGACAAAGGATTAACCTCCAAAATTTAAAAGCAGCTCATGCAGCTCCATATCAACAAAACAAACAATCCAATCCAAAAATGGGCAGAAGATCTAAATAGACATTTCTCCAAAGAAGATACACAGATTGCCAACAAACACATGAAAGAATGCTCAACATCATTAATCATTAAAGAAATGCAAATCAAAACTACAATGAGGTATCACCTCACACCAGTCAGAATGGCCATCATCAAAAAATCTATGAACTATAAATGCTGAAGAGGGTGTGGAGAAAAGGGAACCTCTTGTCGTGTCGGTGGGAATGTAAATTGATACAGCCACTATGGAGAACAATATGGAGGTTCCTTATAAAACCAAAAATAGAACTACCATACGACCCAGAAATCCCACTACTGGGCCTATACCCTGAGAAAACCATAATTCAAAAAGAGTCATGTACCACAATGTTCATTGCAGCTCTGTTTACAATAGCCAGGACATGGAAGCAACCTAAGTGTCCATTGACAGATGAACAGATATAAAAGATGTGGCACATATATACAACGGAATATTACTCAGCAATAAAAAGAAACAAAATTGAGTTATTCGTAGTGTGGTGGATGGACATAGAGTTTGTCATACAGAGTGAAGTAAGTCAGAAAGAGACAGACAAATACTGTATGCTAACACATATATACAGAATTTTTAAAAAACAAAATGGTTCTGAAGAACCTATGGGCAGGACGGGAATAAAGATGCAGATGTAGAGAATGGACTTGAGGACATGGGGAGGGGGAAGGGTAAGCTGGGGCAAAGTGAGAGAGTGGCATGGACTTATCTATACTACCAATTGTAAAATAGATAGCTAGTGGGAAGCAGCCACATAGCACAGGGAGATCACCTTGGTGCTTTGTGACCACCTAAGAGGGGTGGGTTAGGGAATGTGGGAAGGAGACGCAAGAGGGAGGAGATATGGGGTATATGTATATGTATAGCTGATTCACTATGTTATAAAGCAGAAACTAACACACCATTTAACAGCAATTATAATCCAATAAAGATGTTTAAAAAAAAACGCCTTGGGCTTCCCTGGTGGCGCAGTGGTTGAGAGTCCGCTTGCCGATGCAGGGGACACGGGTTTGTGCCCCGGTCCGGGAAGATCCCACATGCCACGGAACGGCTGGGCCCGTGAGCCATGGCCGCTGAGCCTGCGCATCCAGAGCCTGTGCTCCGCAACGGGAGAGGCCGCAACAGTGAGAGGCCCACGTACCGCAAAAAAAAAAAAAAAACCCAAAAAAAACAACAACAACAAAAAACCTTCAGAGACGACAATGCTTCATAGAAATCCATGAAGCCAGACTTTAACTTACTGTAAAATTAACTCAAAAATAATTTAGAAAAGCCTAAATAGGTGTTACCAAATAACTTGAGCTTTATAATCAGACAGACCCAAGTTTTTGTCCTGGTTTGACACTCACCAGCTGTGTGATCATAGACAAGTCAGTTAACATTTCTGAGCTTGTTTCCTCAATAGGGATAATTACTGTTAAGTACATCATGATGTTTGCTGTAAAGAACAAATGAAATAATTCTTGTAAAGTACTTGGTATGCTGTCTGGCATCCAGTCCAGCTCATTGAATGATTTCTTATTATTAACTTTTTAATTATTATTCACATTATAATAATTATTTTCATTATTGAATCAACCTCAAAAATAGACTCTAGCTATTGTAGCACAAATTAAATACAATGAGCAATTCCCAACTGAATGGTACTTTTCAGTAGAGACTAGACCATGGAGAAGAACAAACAAAGAAAAGAAATATGATGAACCATTGTAATATTATACTTCACAGCAACAGATTTGAATTCACATCCTGGTTTAACCATCTATTTATCAGCAGTGTGACCTTGAACAAATTATTTAACCTCTCTGAACTTCAGTTTTCTCACCTGAAAAATGAAAATAATAATATTCTTTCACACGGTTTGTAAGATAATATTGTATATGTAAGCCATTTGGCATAAAGCCCAATAGAGCATAGGCATATAGTAAATGTTAGCTCCCTATGCTTCTCTACATTGTATCACCAGCCCAATCAAGTCTTTTTCATTCTCCCTTTCTCTTCTCACCTCCAGATATTACAGCAGCATTAGGAATCTCACACTTCAAGGTTTCAGTTTATATATTCAATGGAGAAGCTTATATATATATATATATATATATATATATATATATATATATATATATATATATATATACACACACACACACATATACACTTTATTACAGGGGGTTGACTATTTTCAGAAGGTTCAAATTGGTAAATTATATTTCAGGAGGATCATACAAACCTAGTCCAATCACTAAAAGAGCTAGAGGTTAAAAGGTAAGTTTAAATTTATATATATAATTCTCCGAGACAAATTTGGTTGTGATCTGGCCTCATTAACTAAAGAGAATTAGGATTAGTCAGTGCTTGGATTGAAGACCACAGTAAACCATAAAGATTTATTGAGTTGGAAGGCAGCAACTTTCTCTTTGAGTCCCTCTGAGAATGTGAGCTAAGCTAACATTCTAGCATGGTTCTAGTGATATTATTTAAGCCCAGAGCTCACCTACAAGTCATAGAAGTATATTGACTCAGTAAAGTTGGTGACACTGGAAGACAGTAGAATAACAAATACTAATTCCAGTACTCTAACAGGAAATGGTTATTGCTCCCATTACTGCTTCTCTGTTTTTTTTTTTTTCCTTCCTTGGTTTCTCATAGCTGAGTTCAATGGTGACTTGAATTGCAAATCCTAACTATTCCCAGCTCCTGAGCCAATTCAAACTGAAGGAAGTATCAGCACATTCAGTCTCACCATTCAGTTTAGTTTGGGTTTAGATCAGCCTCCCTGAGATCTAGTGGCTCAGTAAAGATTGCCAAAACTTCTGCATTTTCTCCTAAGTCGTTTTGCTACAAAGGACAATAAAATTCAGTAGTAGATAGAAGCTATATGCATGGATTCTGGAGTTAGACTGCCTGAGTTCAAATCCTAACTGTCAATTTTTGGTTTTGTGACTTTGGGCAAATTATTTCACTTGCATAGTCTCCAGTTTCATCTATAAAATATGCATAATGATAGTATCTAACTCATAAACTTCTTTAGAGGATTAAAGGTGAGAAGACTTGTAAAGTTCTTAGTGCTTATCACAACATAAGTACTTTAAGTTCATGTTTCAAATAAAAGAAAAAAAGCGTGAGACCCATTTCCTCAAGGAAATGTTTCCCCTTCTCCTTTTTTGATTTGTAGCTCTTCTTTACACCTTTCCCTTCATCCCCAACCCCATGTTGATCTGGTTCAATAACTTCTGCCTAAGCTTCTACCTCAGTCACTACTCTGAATCCCTACTCAGTTAGCCAACCTAGTATCTCAATCCTCTTCCAGGTATGGGCAGACCTGGAAAGAAATATGAGATGATGAGCACTGAGCTACCTAACATCTGACCCTTCCATAGCTATGTTCCACCAGAATAACCAAGTCCCCCAATACGTATAGATTTTCCAAATTGTGACTAAGATAGAAAGTCTATCTCTGGAACATTGTGCCTAATTCACCTAGCTGGACCTCTGTAGCCTGCTACCTCTTCCTCCCCTACCTGCCCCTGGATGACAGGAACAAACAAGATGCCAAGTCTGAGGATACAAAGCAGTGTCTAAATTTAAAAATCTCATCATTGCTATGGTACAATTTCAAAAAAAAAAGGCAAAAATCTGTTTCCCAAATGGATAATCCTGTCTTATTTGAGTAGGGCTCCTGGATGATTGAACAACACCAAAAGGCAAATTGTCATTTTATTCCAGACAGACTACAAAAGTAGAAAGCACCACTCAAGGACTTGAAAAGATATTACACATATGAAAAATGAATAAAATGTTCTCATTTGATGAAGAGAAATTAAGAATAGGAAACAAAGGACTTTGCTGGGTCTACAGTCTGAATAAGGATGTTGCAATAAATTTAAATGTCTTATATAAATTGTGCATTTTTATTTGTAGAGCCTTTTCTTTCCCAGGATCTCAAAGAACTTTGCAAACATTAATTAGCCAACAGTAGCTCATTGTGGTATGACTATTAGCAATGCCACCTAAATGATGGAACAAGAACAGAGGAAGGTTAAGAAACTTGCCCAAAGCCACATGGGGCAAACTCTGAACAAAAACCATTTGTTGTTTTTGTGTTTGTAATAATGAACAAATTAAAAGTGCAATAATTTTCTTTGTAATTCAGAAAGAAATCTCTCTGTTAACAGTCATCCCTAACTATAAGAAAGAAGTCTTTTTAACTTCCCTTAATGTGTATACTTTTTTTCAGATAGTACCTAATTATGGTAAATTGCTTCATCCTCTAATTGTTACTGCAAGGCAACTAAACATTGTTATGTTGACTACGAAAGAGTGGATTGTTAATGGCCTTAATCATCAGATAATCTGGTAATATAATCAATGTAACTGAGAGATACCTTGTGGGAAAAAAAAGGCAAATCAAATAAGAAACATAGACTTATAAGGGAGTGCTCAATGCTACTGTTTCATGTTTAGTCTGAGAAATAAAAATTCTCATTTCACGAAGAAGCAGGAGATGTTAATGTTGTTTTGTATGCCTAATTGCAAAAACCCCACGTGCCTTGCTGTGTAATGTTGGACTTTCATCACACCAACTTTGAATATCCTCTCCACAGGATATGAAACACCAACATTTTCTCAGCAGATATTTCACCAGAGGAGATCATTTTCTGCTTCTAACCTGAAAACCTTAAAGGTGGAGGGGCAGGGCGGGGCTGTTCCAAACCTCACCAGCTCATGATCTAAAAGAATGAGAGAAAAAGTGAGTTTTAGTTGTTCTTGTCATTTTTGTTGCTTCTGTGGAAAATGGAAGAATTAATTCCCATTAATAGAGATAAGAGTGTGGGAGATGTTGGACTCTAGGAAAATAATAACTAGAACAAAGACCATCAAGCTTTTCTTAAAAATAAATTGAATACAAATATAAGACTCTCAGTAGTTCATGATGAGAATTAATTCTACTATAATTAATTGAAGACAAATATCTACTCGATGTATTAAAAATGAAACAAGAACCCACATATGCACATTTACATGCACACACGCACACACACAACACTCAAACACAAAAAAAGCAGATATGTGCCCTTTCAAAGAAAATAGGTTACTTCTTGTTTTATTTCTAGTATTCATCAATCAAGTAAGAACTAGGCAAATCTTTTGCAATTTTTAAAAAAATAGCAAATTTGAACTCATGCTAGGTAAATCATATTACATTTAGGTTCTGTTTAATGTTTTAGCTTCTTTTTCTTCTTTCAGCTTAGAAAAACACAAAACATAACTGGAAAATGTTTCTCTATGATCTGTATTTAAAATAATATTAACATTTGATTTGTGCATTCTACATTATTACATGAAAATATTTGTTTGTTTTGAAATAATCGGTAGTTCTTAATCAATTAATCCTTTCAAAATACTTTAAATCTATTAGAGTGGCTGTCAAGCTTTATTTTATTGTCAAGAAAACTCTCACAGAACTTGACTCAGTAATTAACAGTGTAGGAAGCAACACATTCCTGATCTATGGTAAATCATTCAAATTATAAATATAGACTTTATTCTTAAATCATAACATGTTTAATCTCATTCATTTATATCTGTACTAACAAGGCATTTTAACATATTCATTTATAAATGATACGATTGTAAAATTATTTAATTGGTTAAATACTTTGGTATTAGATACACATTTTTCAAACAACAAAAAGTAAAAATGTCTTCCTCCTAATTTGTTCTCTCTTATCTCCAGTTCACATGCCCCCCAGATGGAATCACTATTATCATTTTTGTTTGCTTGTTTTTCTTTCAAGTGTTTATTATACATTCACAGGCCATTAGAAATCCATATAAATTTTCTCTCTAACTCTTCTACACTAATGGTAGATTATCATTCTATACTTTATTATTTCTTTACTTAGTAATATTTCTTGGAAATGTTTGCATATTAGTACCTAAAAAGCTTCTTAATCCTTTAGAAAAAAGTCACAGGACAATATCAGCAAGATGGCAGAATAAGGCATTCCAGCACTTGTCTCTCCACAGACAAAAACAATTTAAAAAACCTCCATCAGTTAAAACGACTTCATGAGGGCTCTGGAATCCAGGTGAAAAGTTATAGCACCATGGTGGAGCACAGAAATGAGAAAAAACAAATTGAAAAGAGTAAGAAGAATACTTTCACTTGACCCAAGTCACCCATTATTTCAAGCTGGTACAGAATAGCAGCATGAAATATTTCCTCAGCCCACAAGCTCTCCCATGGTGGAAACAGAGAGCAAAGTGAGCATCTGACTTCCCCAACTTTTCAGGACACTACATGAGAGGTCTGCTTATGTCATGCCCCACCTCGTCCACTGAGGGAATTGTCATGGCTAGATCTCCTGGAGGTAGCTAAGAACAAAGAATAGAGACAGAGGCCATCAACAATCAGTGCACAGACTTCAACAGCCAGCCCACACACCTCAACAGTATTCCCAGTAAGTAGCCAGCACATGCATGATCTCTTACTGGGTTAACGGGTGAAAGGCTCTCCCTACCAAAGCCATTGTGTAAAGTCTGGAAGAGGTTAATTATTCTTCAAATGCATAGATATCAATGCCATCTACAGGCATCATGAAGAATTACAGAAACATACAAATAAAGGAAAAACAGCAACAACAAAAAAGCTCCAGTAATGAACTTTAAAAGAATGGAGATCTATAAACTACTTGACAAAAATTCAAAATAATTATCTAAAAGAGGCTCAGTGAGCTACAAGAGAAACACAGACAACTAAATGATATCAAGGGAAGAATACATGAACAAAATAAGAAGTTTAACAACAAAACAGAAACCATATAAAAGAATCAAACTCTGGAGCCTAAGAATACAATGACTCAACTGAAAATTCACTAGAGAGTTTTACATCACACTTGATCAAGCAAAGAAAGAATTAGCAGATTTGAAAGCAGGTCATTTGAAACTATCCAGTAAGATGAACAACAAGAAAAAAAAGTGATTAAAAAAGTAAGAAAGCCAATGATACTTATGGGACACCATCCAGAAAACTAAATTTTACTTAATACTCTGTAATGGCCTATATGGGAAAAGAATCTGAAAAAGAGTGGATGTATGTATAACAGATTCACTATGCTGTACATCTGCAACTAACACAACATCGTAAATCAACTATATGTCAATAAAGATTAAAACAAAAACCACAATGATAATAACAAAATTTTTTAAAAAACTAAATTACACATGATAGGAATCCCAGAAGGGAAGGGAAAGAGCATGAGGCAGAAAGTTTATTCAAAGAAATAATGGCTGAAAATTTTTCAAACCTAGTGAGAAGATGAATACCCAGATTCATAAAGCCAAAAAGGTCCCAAATAGGTTGAATCAAAAAGGGTCTACACCAAGACATATTTTAATTCAATTGGAGCAACTCAAAGATAAAAAAAGAATTCTTAAAGCAGCAAGAGAAAGGTGACTTGTCATATACAAGGAAGTAATCATATGACTGTCAGTGGGTTTCTCAGCAGAAATCTTGCAAGACAGAGAGGTATGATACATTTTAAATGCTTTAAAGAACACTGCAAACCAAGAATTATATACCAAGCAAAACTGTTTTTTAAAAGGAGAGAGACATGAAAACTTTCCTAGACAGATACTGAGGGAGTTCATAACCACTACACTGGCCTTAAAAGAAGTCCTGAAAGAAGATCTTAAAGTAAAAATGAAAAGATGTTAAAGAGCAACACAAAAGCATAGGAAAGTATAAACCTCACTGTTAAAGGTAAATATAAAGAAAAATACACAACAATGTAATAATGTAATGGTACTGCACAAATCAATTTTAATTTTAGTTTAAAAGTTAAAAAACAAAAGTATTAAGAATAATTATAACAACAAAATATGTTAATAGATAGACATAAGAAAAAGTAAATTCTGATATCAATAAGTTAAAGTGGGAGGAGAAGGGAACAAAATACAGAGTTTTGTATATGACTGAAACTGTTATCAGCTTAAAATAGACTATTATAAAAAGCTTTATGCAAGTGTCATGGTAACCTCAAAGAAAAACTACAGCAAATATAAAAAAAAGATAAATAAAAAGAATCCAAGTATATCACTACAAAGCATCATCAAGTAACAAACAAAGGCAGCAAACGAGGAGAGAGGAACAAAAGAACTATAAAACAGAGAGTACAATTAACAAATTTTCAATAGTAAATTCTTTTTTAATTTTTTATTTATTTTTCATGTATTTTTAAATTGATGTCTAGTTGATGTACAATATTATATAGTAAATTCTTGTACAATATTCTACAGTACAGGAAAAGATCTGTAAAAAATACAAACACATGGAGGCTAAACAATACACTCCATAATAACGAAGTGATCACTGAAGAAATCAAAGAGGAAATTAAAAAATACCTAGAAACAAATGACAATGGAGAAAAGATGACCAAAAACCTATGGGATGCAGCAAAAGCAGTTCTAAGAGGGAAGTTTATAGCAATACAATCCTACCTTAAGAAACAGGAAACATCTCGAATAAACAAACTAACCTTGAACCTAAAGCAATTAGAGAAAGAAGAACAAAAAATACCCAAAGTTAGCAGAAGGAAAGAAATCATAAAAATCAGATCAGAAATAAAAGAAAAAGAAATGAAGGAAATGATAGCAAAGATCAATAAAACCAAAAGATGGTTCTTTGAGAAGATAAACAAAATTGATAAAGCATTAGCCAGACTCATCAAGAAAAAAAGGGAGAAGACTCAAATCAATAGAATTAAAAGTGAAAAAGCAGAAGTAACAACTGACACTGCAGAAACACAAAAGATCATGAGAGATTACTACAAGCAACTCTATGCCAATAAAATGGACAACATGGAAGAAATGGACAATTCTTAGAAATGCACAACTGCCAAGACTGAATCAGGAAGAAACAGAAAATATGAACAGACCAATCACAAGCACTGAAATTGAAACTGTGATTAAAAATCTTCCAACAAACAAAAGCTCAGGACCAGATGGCTTCACAGGTGAATTCTATCAAACATAGAGAAAAGCTAACACCTATCGTTCTCAAACTCTTCTAAAATACAGCAGAAGGAGGAACACTCTCAAACTCATTCTACGAGGCCACAATCACCCTGATACCAAAACCAGACAAGGATGTCACAAAGAAAGAAAACTACAGGTCAATATCACTGATGAACATAGATGCAAAAATCCTCAACAAAATACTAGCAAACAGAATCTAACAGCACATTAAACAGATCATACACCATGATCAAGTGAGGTTTATTCCAGGAATGCAAGGATTCTTCAATATATGAAAATCAATCAATGTGATACACCATATTAACAAATTGAAAGAGAAAAAACATACAATCATCTCAATACATGCAGAGAAAGGTTTTGACAAAATTCAACACCAATTTATGATAAAAACCCTGCAGAAAGTAGGCATAGACGGAACTTTCCTCAACATAATAAAGGCCATATATGACAAACCCACAGCCAACATCATCCTCAATGATGAAAAACTGTAAGCATTTCCACTAAGATCAGGAATAAGAAAAGGTTGCCCACTCTCACCACTCTTATTCAACATAGTTTTGGAAGTTTTAGCCACAGCAATCAGAGAAAAAAAGGAAATAAAAGGAATCCAAATCAGAAAAGAAAAAGTAAAGCTGTCACTGTTTGCAGATGACATGATACTATACATAGAGAATCCTAAGGATGTTACCAGAAAACTACTAGAGCTACTCAATGAATTTGGTAAAGTAGCAGGATACAAAATTAATGCACAGAAATCTCTGGCATTCCTATACACTAATGATGAAAAATCTTAAAGTGAAATCAAGAAAACACTCCCATTTACCACTGTAACAAAAGGAATAAAATATCTAGGAATAAACCAACCTAAGGAGACAAAAGACCTGTATGCAGATTATAAGACACTGATGAAAGAAATTAAAGATGATACAAATAGATGGAGAGATATACCATGTTCTTGGATTGGAAGAATCAACATTGTGAAAATGACTCTACTACACAGAGCAATCTACAGATTCAATGCAATCCCTATCAAACTACCACTGGCATATTTCACAGAACTAGAACAAAAAATTTCAAATTTGTATGGAAACACAAAAGACCCCGAATAGCCAAAGCAATCTTGAGAATGAAAAACGCAGCTGGAGGAATCAGGCTCCCTGACTTCAGACTATACTACAAAGTTACAGTAAACAAGACAGTATTGTACTGGCACAAAAACAGAAAGATAGATCAATGGAACAGGATAGAAAGCCCAGAGATAAACCCACGCACATATGGTCACATTATCTTTGATAAAGGAGGCAGGAATGTACAGAAGAGAAAGGACAGCCTCTTCAATAAGTGGTGCTGGGAAAACTGGACAGGTACATGTAAAAGTATGAAATTAGATCACTCCCTAACACCATACACAAAAATAAGCTCAAAATGGATTAAAGACCTAAATGTAAGGCCAGAAACTATCAAACTCTTAGAGGAAAACATAGGCAGGACACTCTATGAAATAAATCACAGCAAGATCCTTTTTGACCCACCTCCCAGAGAAATGGAAATAAAAACAAAAATAAACAAATAGGACCTAATGAAACTTCAAAGCTTTTGCACAGCAAAGGAAACCATAACAAAACCAAACGACAACCCTCAGAATGGGAGAAAATATTTGCAAATGAAGCAACTGACAAAGGATTAATCTCCAAAATTTATAAGCAACTCATGCAGCTTAATAACAAATAAACAAGCAACCCTATCCAAAAATGGGCAGAAGACCTAAATAGACATTTCTCCAAAGAAGATATACAGACTGCCAACAAACACATGAAAGAATGCTCAACATCACTAATCATTAGAGAAATGCAAATCAAAACTACAATGAGATATCATCTCACACCAGTCAGAATGGCCATCATCAAAAAATCTAGAAACAATAAATGCTGGAGAGGGTGTGGAGCAAAGGGAACACTCCTGCACTGCTGGTGGGAATGTGAATTGGTACAGCCACTATGGAGAACAGTATGGAGGTTCCTTTAAAAACTACAAATAGAACTACCATATGACCCAGCAGTCCCACTACTGGGCATATACCCTGAGAAAACCATAATTCAAAAAGAGTCATGTACCAAAAATTTCATTGCAGCTCTATTTACAATAGCCCGGAGATGGAGACAACCTAAGTGCCCACCATCGGATGAATGGATAAAGAAGATGTGGCACATATATACCATGGAATATTATTCTGCCATAAAGAGAAACGAAATTGAGCTATTTGTAATGAGGTGGATAGACCTAGAATCTGTCATACAGAGTGAAGTAAGTCAGAAAGAGAAAGAAAAATACCGTATGCTAACACATATATATGGAATTTAAGGAAAAAATGTCATGAAGAACCTAGGGGTAAGACAGGAATAAAGACACAGACCTACTGGAGAACAGCCTTGAGGATATGGGGAGGGGGAAGGGTGAGCTGTGACAAAGCGAAAGAGAGGCATGGACATATATACACTACAAAACATAAGGTAGATAGCTAGTGGGAAGCAGCCACATAGCGCAGGGATATCACCTCAGTGCTTTGTGACAGCCTAGAGAGGTGGGATAGGGAGGGTGGGAGGGAGAGAGATGCAAGAGGGAAGAGATATGGGAACATATGTATATGTATAACTGATTCACTTTGTTATAAAGCAGAAACTAACACACCATTGTAAAGCAATTATACCCCAATAAAGATGTTAAAAAAAATACTACCAATAGAACTACCATATGACCCAGCAATCCCACTACTGGGCATATACCCTGAGAAAACCAAAATTCAAAAAGAGTCATGTACCAAAATGTTCTTTGCAGCCCTATTTACGATAGCCTGGATATGGAAACAACCTACGTGTCCATCATCGGATGAATGCATAAAGAAGATGTGGCACATATATACAATGGAATATTTCTCAGCCATAATAAGAAATGAAATTGAGCTATTTGTAATGAGGTGGATAGACCTAGAGTCTGTCATACAGAGTGAAGTCAGAAAGAGAAAGACAAATACCGTATGCTAACACATATATGTGGAATTTAAGGAAAAAAATGTCATGAAAAAACTAGGGGTAAGACAGGAATAAAGACAAAGACCTACTAGAGAATGGACTTGAGGATATGGGGAGGGGGAATGGTAAGCTGTGACAAAGTGAGAGAGAGGCATGGACATATATACACTACAAAACGTAAGGTGGATAGCTAGTGGGAAGCAGCTGCATAGCACAGGGAAATCAGCTCCGTGCTTTTTGATCACCTGGAGGGGTGGGATAGGGAAGGTGGGAGGGCGGGAGACACAAGAGGGAAGATATATGGGAACATATGTATATATATAACTGATTCATTTTGTTGTAAAGCAGAAACTAACACGCCATTGTAAAGCAATTATACTCCAATAAAGATGTTAAAAATATATTTATATTGTATAGTAAATTCTGACTTATCAATATTTACTGTGAATGAAAATGTGTTAAACTCACCAATCAAAAGAGTGGCTGAATGAATTTTTACAAAAAATAAGATCCAACTGTATGCTACCTACAAGGGATTCAAATTTCTTGAAAGAGATTTACTTGAGATTTAAGAACACACATAGGCTGAAAGTGAAGGGATGGAAAAATATACACCATGTAAATGGTAAACAAGAGAGCAGGAGTAGCTACACCTATACCAGACAAATACACTTTAGGTCAAAAAGTGTCATGAGAGACAAAGTAGGACATTACATAATGATAAAAGGTTCAGTTCAACAATAAGATACAATAATTGCAAATACATATGTACCTCACATCAGAGCACCTAAAAATATAAAGAAAGCATCAAAAGTACTGAAGAGAAAAAGAGACAGCAGTACAATTATAGTAGGGGACTTCAATGCCAATTTCAATAATGAATAGATTATATAGTCAGAAAATCAATAAGGAAACAGCAGGCTTCAACAACACTATAGACCTAATGGGCTTGAGAGACATGTACAAAATATTCCACCCATGCAAGATAATTCACATTTTTCTCTATGCACACAAAACATTTTAGAGGAGAGACCACATACTAGTCCCAGAACAAGTCTTAACAAATTTTAAATTAGTGAAATTATTCCAAGTACCTTTTCCAACCACAATGGAATGAAACTTTCCATTAACTAAAGGAAAACGGAAAAAAATCATAAGTGCATGGAATTAAACAACAAACTCTTGCACAAACAATGCAAAAAGAAAAAATCAAAAGGGAACTCAGAAAACACCTTGAGATAAACAAAAGTGAAATTAGAACATAGCAAAAACTACTGGATTCAACAAAAGCAGTTCTAAGAGGGAAGTTTATAGTAATAAACATATTTAAAAAGAATGGTGAAAAGCTGAAAGCTTTTCCTCTAAGAATAGGAGCAAGACAAGGATGCCCACTCTCCCCACTTTTATTCAACATAGTCTTGGAAGTCCTATCCAGAGTATTAGAAAAGAAAAAGAAATAAAAACATCCATATTGAAAAAAAGAAGTAAAACTGTCACCATTTGCAGATGGCATGATATTACATATAGAAAGCCCTAAAGATAACAACCAAAAATTCTTAGAACTAATAAACAAATTCAGTAAATTTGCAGGATACAAAATCAATATTCAAAAATCTGTTGTGTTTTTATACAATCATAATGAACTATCAGAAAGAGAAGTTAAGAAAACAATCCCATTTACAATTATATCAATAAGAATAAAATACTGAGGAAAAAATTTAACTGATGTGAGAGAACTGTACACTGAAAACTATATAGCATTGATTAAAGAAATTGAAAAATACAGAAATAGATGGAAAGATATTCCATGCTTATGGATTGGAAAAATTAATATTGTTTAAATGTCCATACTACTCAAAGCAATCTATAGGGCCAGTGAATTTCCTACCAAAATTCCAATGACATTTTTCACAGAAATAGAACAAACAATTCTAAAATATATATGGAACCACAAAAGACCCTGAATAACCAAAGTAATCTTGGGAAAGAAGAACAAAGCTGGAAGTATTACACATCCTGACTTCAAACTATATTACAAAGCTATAGTAATCAAAACAGTATGGTGTTTGTTTAAAAACAGACACATAGATCAATGGAACAGGGTGGAGAGCCCAGAAATAAACTCACACATATACAGTCAACTAATTTATGATAAAGGAGCCAAGCATATACAATGGAGAAAGGACAGTCTCTTCAATAAATGGTGTTAGAAAAACTGGACAGCCACATGTAAAAGACTGAAACTGGCCCACTATATTATGCCATACACAAAAGTTAGCTCAAAATGGATTAAAAACTTGAATGTAAAACCTGAAACTACAAAATTCCTAGTAGAAAACATAAGCAGTAAACTTCTTAATATTGGTCTTGGTAATTTTTTTGATCTGAATGTAAAAACAATGGCAACAAAAGCAAAAATAAACAAATAGGACTACATCACACTAAAAAAGCTTCTCCACAGCAAAGGAGACCATCAACAAAATCAAAAGGCAGGAAATGGGCAAAGACAAGAATAAACATTTCTCAAAAGAAGACATACAAATGGCAAACAGGTATATGAAAAGGTGTTTAACATCACTAATAATTAGGAAAATGAAAACCAAAACCACAATGAGATATCACCTCACACCTGTTAGGATGGCTATTATCAAAACAAAACAAAAACAAAAACAAAAGATAACAAGTGTTGACAATGATATGGAGAAAAGGAGTCCTATCTACATTGTTGGTGAGAATGTAAATTGATGCAACCACTATGGAAAATAATGAAGTTGTTCCTCAAAACTGAAAATTAGAATTTCTACATAATCCAGCAATCCCACTTCTGTGTATACATTCCAAAAGAATTTTAATCAGCGTCTCAAGGGATTATTTACACTCCCTTGTCCATTGCAGCATTATTCACAGTAGCCAACAGGTGGAAACAACCTACATGTCCATAGACAGATGAATAGATACAGAAAATGTTGTATATACTTACAATGAACTATTATTCAGCCTTCAAAAAGAAGTAAATCTTGATATATGCAACAACATGGATGAACTTGGAGGACATTGTGCCAAGTGAAATAAGCCAGACACAGAAGAACAAATACTACATGGCAACACTTATATGGAGAATCTTAAATATTCAAACGCATATAAACAGAAAGTAGAATGGTGGTTGAAATGGTCGGGGGAGGGAGAAATGGGAGGTATTAGTCAAAGGGTACAAATTTTTACTTATATATGATAAATAAGTCCTAGATATCTATTATACATCATAGAACCAGTAGTTAACAATACTGTATTGTATACTTAAAATTTTCCTATAAGGGTAAAGCTTATAAGTGTTCTTATCACACACAAAAATATTTAAAGTAAAAAAGAAAAAAAATATCCTCTGCTCTGTGAAAGACAATGTCAAGTGAATGAGAAGACAAGCCACAGACTTGGAGAAAATATTTACAAAAGACACATTTGATAAAAGACAATTATAGAAAACATACAAAGAACACTTAAAATTCAACAATAAGGAAACAAACAACTCAATTTAAAAATGGACTAAAGGCCTTAACAGAAACTTCATCAAGCAAGATATACAGATGGCAAACAAGCATATGAAAAGATACTCCACATCATATGTCATCAAGAAAATGCAAATTTAAACAGTGACATACCACTAGAAACCTACTAGAATGGTCAAAATCCAGAACACTCACAACACCAAACACTGGTGAGGACATGGAGCAATAGGAATTATCATTCATTTCTGGTGGGAGTACAAAATTGTACAGCCACTTTGGAAGACAGTTTGGCTTTTTCTTACAAAACAAAACATACTTTTGCCATATAATCCAAAAATCATGCTCCTTAGTGTTTACTCAATGGAATTGAAGACTTATGTTAAAAAAAAAACTGCACATGAATGTTTATAGCAGATTTATTCATAATTGCCCAAACTTGGAAGCAACTAAGATGTCCTTCAGTAGGTGAATGTATACATAAACCGTGGTACATCCAGACAGTGGAATATTATTCAATGCTAAAAAGAAGTGAGCTATCAAGACATGAAAAGATATAGAGGACCCTTAAATGCATATTACTAAATGAAAGAAGGCAATCTAAAAGAGGCTACGTACTGTATGATTCCAATTCTATGATATCCTGGAAAAGGCAAAACAATGGAGATAGTAAAAAGATCTGTGGTTTCCAGGATTTATGGGGTAAGAGGAGAATAAATGGAGCACAGAAGTTTTCTACGGCAGTGAAAATGCTCTGTGTGATACTATAATGATGGGTACATATCATTATACATTTGCAAGCCCATAGAATGTATAACACCAAAAGTGAACTTTAATGTAAACTATGAACTTTGGATGATTATAATCTGTCAATGTAGGTTCATCAGTTGTAACAAATGTACCACTGTGGTGAGGGATGTTGATAATGGAGGAAGCTATGCATGTGTAGGGGCAGATGCTATATGGGAAATTTTTGTACCTTCCTATTAATTTTGTTATGAACTTAAACCTGCTGTAGAAAGTGTCTTTACATAAATACATATGAAGGTTAAAGGAAACTTTTTGAGGTGATTAATATGTTTATAGCATAGATTGCAGTGATGAGTTCATGGGATTATGCTTATCTCCAAACTTAAGTTGTATATATTAAGTATGTACACCTTTATATGTTAATCATACCTCAATAAAGTACTTTAAATAAAATTAATGTTTCATAGTATTCCATTATATCAATAAATCATATTTCATTAAACTAGTTCCCTACCAATGGAAGTTTAGATTTTGTCCAATCATTTCCCATTATAAACACTGCCACAATGAGTAATAAGGCATATGTGTCATTTTGCACATGTGACAATATACTTGTAGAATAAGTTCATAGAAGAGATATTACTAGGCTAAAGAATAAATATATTGTGATTTTGATAGATTGTCTTTCATAAGTGTTGAACCAATTATGTTCCACCAGTAATAAACAACTTTGTCTATTTCTCCACAGTCATACCAACAGAGTGCTAGCCAATTTTTTTTAATATCTGCCAATCAAAAAGATGAAAATGGTATCTCATAATTCTCTAATTATGAATAAGATTAAGCGTCTTTTCCTGTTTAAGAGCTCTTTCAATGAAATGTCTATCTGTATCATTTTACATTTTAATTGGGTTTTTTGGTATTTTCTTTTCTTTTTTTAATTTTTGAATTTTATTTTCTTTATCTTTTTATACAGCAGGTTCTTATTAGTCATCAATTTTATACACATCAGTGTATGCATGTCAATCTCAATCGCCCAATTCAGCACCCCACCATCCCCACCCCACCGTGGTTTCCCCCCCTTGGTGTCCATACGTTTCTTCTCTACATCTCTGTCTCAACTTCTGCCCTGCAAACCGATTCATCTGTACCGTTTTTCTAGGTTCCACATACATGCGTTAATATATGATATTTGTTTTTCTCTTTCTGACTTACTTCACTCTGTATGACAGTCTCTAGATTCAGCCACATCTCAACAAATGACCCAGTTTTGTTCCTTATTATGGCTGAATAATATTCCATTTAATATATGTACCATATCTTCATTATCCTTTCATCTGTCGATGGGCATTTAGGATGCTTCCATGACCTGGCTATTATAAATAGTGCTGCAATGAACATTGGGGTGCATGTGTCTTTTTGAATTATGGTTTTCTCTGGGTATATGCCCAGTAGTGGGATTGCTGGATCATATGGTAATTCTATTCTTAGTTTTTTAAGGAACGTCCATACTGTTCTCCATAGTGGCTGTATCAAATTACATTCCCACCAACAGTGCAAAATGGTTCCCTTTTCTCCACACACTCTCCAGCATTTGTTGTTTGTAGATTTTCTGATGATGCCCATTCTAACTGGTGTGAGGTGATACCTCATCGTACTTTTGATTTGCATTTCTCTAATAATTAGTGATGGTGAACAGCTTTTCATGTGCTTCTTGGCCATCTGCATATCTTCTTTGGAGAAATGTCTATTTAAGTCTTCTGTCCATTTTTTGATTGGGTTGTTTGTTTTTTTAATATTGAGCTGCATGAGCTGTTTATATATTTTGGAGATTAATCCTTTGTCCATTGATTCATTTGCAAATATTTGCTCCCATTCTGAGGGGTGTCTTTTCATCTTGTTTATGGTTTCCTTTACTGTGCAAAAGCTTTGAAGTTTCATTAGATCCCATTTGTTTATTTTTGTTTTTATTTCCATTACTCTAAGAGGTGGATCAAAGAAATCTTTCTGTGATTTATATCAAAGAGTGTTCTTCCTATGTTTTCTCTGAGTTTTATAGTGTCTGGTCTTTCAGTTAGGTCTTTAATCCATTTTGAGTATATTTTTGTGTATGGTGTTAGGGAGTGTTCTAATTGCATTCTTTTACATGTAGCTGTCCAGGTTTCCCAGCACCACTTATTGAAGAGACTGTCTTTTCTCCATTGCATATCCTTGCCTCCTTTGTCATAGATTAGTTGACCGTAGGTGCGTGGGTTTATCTCTGGGCTTTCTATCTTTTTCCATTGATCTATATTTCTGTTTTTGTGCCAGTACCATACTGTCTTGATGACTGTAGCTTTACAGTATAATCTGAAGTCAGGGAATCTGATTTCTCCAGCTCCATATTTTTGCCTCAAGACTGCTTTTGCTATTCGGAGTCTTTTGTGTCTCCATACAAATTTTAGGATTTTTTGTTCTAATTCCATAAAAAATGCCATTGGTAATTTAATAGGGATTGCATTGATTATGTAGATTGCTTTGGGTAGTATAGTCATTTTAACAGTATTGATTCTTCCAATTCAAGAACATGGTATATAACTCCATGTGTTGGCATCATCTTTAATTTCTTTCATCAGTGTCATAATTTTCAGCATACAGATCTTTTGTCTCCCTAGGTAGGTTTATTCTAGGTATTTTATTCTTTTTGTTGCAGTAGTAAATGGGAGTGTTTCCTTAATTTCCCTTTCACATTTTTCATCATTAATGTATAGGAATGCAAGAGATTTCTGTGCATTAATTTTGTATCCTGCAACTTTACCAAATTCATTGATTAGCTCTGGTAGTTTTCTGTTGGCATCCTTAGGATTCTCTATGTATAGTATCATGTCATCTGCAAACAGTGACAGTTTTACTTCTTCTTTTCCAATCTGTATTACTTTTAATTTTTTTTTCTTCTCCGATTGCCATGGCTAGGACTTCGAAAACTATGTTGAATAGTACTGGTGAAAGTGGACATCCTTGTCTTGTTCCTGATCTTAGAGGAAACGCTTTCAGTTTTTCACCATTGAGAATGATGTTTGCTGTGGGTTTGTCATATATGGTCTTTATTAAGTTGGGGTAGGTTCCCTATATGCCCACTTTCTGGAGAGTTTTTTTCATGAATAAGTGTTGAAATTTTTCAGAAGCTTTGTCTGCATGTATTGAGATGATCATATGGTTTTTATTCTTCAATTTGTTAATATGGTATATCAAATTGATTGATTTACATATATTAAAGAATCCTTGCATCACTGGGATAAATCCCACTTGATCAAGTTTTATGATACACTTGATGTGTTGTTGGATTCTGTTTGCTAGTATTTTGTTGAGGACTTTTGCATCTATATTCATCAGTGATATTGGTCTGTAATTTTCTTTTTTTGTAATATCTTTGTCTTGTTTTGGTATCAGGGTGTTGGTGACCTCATAGAATGAGTTTGGGAGTGTTCCTTCCTCAGCAATTTTTTAGAAGAGTTTGAGAAGGATGGGTGTTATCTCTTCTCTAAATGTTTGACAGAATTCTCCTTGAAGCCATCTCGTCCTGGACTTTTGTTTGTTGCAAGTTCTTTAATCACAGTTTCAATTTCATACTTGTGATTAGTCTGTTCATATTTTCTATTTATTCCTGGTTCAGCTTTGAAAGGTTATACCTTTCTAAGAATTTGTCCATTTATTCCAGGTGGTCCATTTTATTGGCATAGAGTTGCTTGTAGTAGTCTCTTAGGATGATTTTTAATTCTGCAGTGCCTGTTGTAACTTCTTTTTCATTTCTAATTTTATTGATTTGTGTTCTCTCCCTCTTTTTCTTGATGAGTCTGGCTAATGGTTTATTAATTTTGTTTATCTTCTGAAAGAACCATCTTTTAGTTTTATTGATCTTTGCTATTGTTTTCTTTGTTTCTATTTCATTTTTTTATCCTCTGATCCTCTGATCTATTTCATTTATTTATCCTCTGTTTCTATTTCATTTATTTATCCTCTGATCCTCTGATCTTTCTGAGTTTTTTCCTTCTGCTAACTTTGGGTTTTGTTTATTCCTTTTTCTCTAGTTCCTTTAGGTGTAACGTTAGGTTGTTTATTTGAGGTTTTCCTTTTTTGTTGAGGTACGCTTGTATAGCTATAAACTTACCTTTTAGAACTGCTTTTGCTGCATCCCACAGGTTTTGGATCATCGTGTTTTCGTTTTCATTTGTCTCTAGGTGTTTGTTGATTTCCTCTTTGATTTCTTCAGTGATCTCTTAGTTATTTAGTAACATATAGTTTAGCCTCCATGTGTTTGTGTTTTTTACGTTTTTTCCCTGTAATTCATTTCTAATCTCATAGTGCTGTGGTCAGAAAAGATGTTTGATATGATTTCAATTTTCTTAAATTTACTGTGGATTGATTTGTGACCCAAGATATGATCTATCCTGGAGAAAGTTCCATGTGCACTTGAGAAGAAAGTGTAATCTGCTGTTTTTGGATGGAATGTCCTATAAATATCAACTAAATCTATCTGGCATATTGTGTCATTTAAAGCTTCTGTTTCCTTATTTATTTTCATTTTGGATGATCTGTCCATTGGTGTAAGTGAGGAGTTAAAGTCCCCCACTATTATTGTGTTCCTGTTGATTTCCTCTTTTTTTTTTCTTTTTTTGTTGATCGGGGTAGGAGTTTCTTAGTTAATTTATTTATTTTTGCTGTGTTAGGTCTTCGTTTCTGTGCGAGGGATTTCTCTTGTTGTGGCAAGCAGGGGCCACTCTTCATCGTGGTGCGCTGGCCTCTCACTGTCACGGCCTTTCTTGCTGCGGAGCACAGGCTCCAGACGCACAGGCTCAGTAGTTGTGGCTCACGGGCCTAGTTGCTCTGTGGCATGTGGGATCCTCTCAGACCAGGGCTCGAACCCGTGTCCCCTGCATTAGCAGGCAGATTCTCAACCACTGTGCCATCAGGGAAGCCCCTATTTCCTCTTTTATAGCTGTTAGCAGTTGCCTTACGTATTGAGGTGCACCTAAGTTGGGTGCATATATATTGATAATTGTTATATCTTCTTCTTGGATTCATCCCTTGATCATTATGTAGTGTCCTTCCTTGTCTCTTGTAACATTCTTTATTTTAAAGTTTATTTTATCTGATATGAGTATAGCTACCCCAGCTTTCTCTTGATTTCCATTTGCATGGAATATCTTTTTCCATCCCCTGACTCTCAGTCTGTAAATGTCCCTAGGCCTGAAGTGGGTCTCTTGTAGACAGCATATATATGGGTCTTGATTTTGTATCCATTCAGCAAGCCAGTGTCTTTTGGTTGGAGCATTTAATCCATTCACATTTAAGGTAATTATCAATATGTATGTTTCTATGACCATTTTCTTAATTGTTTTGGGTTTGTTT
The DNA here is from genome assembly GCF_039906515.1 of Pseudorca crassidens. Lineage (NCBI taxonomy): Eukaryota > Metazoa > Chordata > Mammalia > Artiodactyla > Delphinidae > Pseudorca > Pseudorca crassidens. The sequence continues at coordinate 46,150,797 of NC_090317.1, read as the reverse complement.
TTATAGGTCCTTTTCTTCTCTTTTGTTTCCCACTTAGAGAAGTTCCTTTAGCATTTGCTGTAGAGCCAGTTTGGTGGTGTTGAATTCGCTTAGCTTTCGCTTGTCTGTAAAGCTTTTGATTTCTCCATCAAATCTGAATGTGATCCTTGCCAGGTAGAGTAATCTTGGCTGTAGGTTCTTCCCTTTCATCACTTTAATTATATCATGCCAATCCCTTCTGGCTTGTAGAGTTTCTCCTGAGAAATCAGCTGTTAACCTTACGGGAGTTCCCTAGTATGTTATTTGTCATTTTTCCCTTGCTGCTTTCAGTAATTTTTCTTTGTCTTTAATTTTTGCCAATTTGATTACTATGTGTCTTGGCATTTTTCTCCTTGGGTTTATCCTGTATGGGACTCACTGTGCTTCCTGGACTTGCGTGGCTATTTCCTTTCCCATGTTAGAGAAGTGTTCAACTATAATCTCTTCAAATATTTTCTGAGGTCCTTTCTCTCTCTCTTCTCCTTCTGGGACCCCTTTAATGTGAATGTTGTTGCGTTTAATGTTGTCCCAGAGGTCTCTTAGGCTGTCTTTATTTCTTTTCAAGCTTTTTTCTTTATTCTGTTCCACAGCAGTGAATTCCACCATTCTGTTTTCCAGGTCACTTATCCGTTCTTCTGCCTCACTTATTGTGCTATTGATTCCTTCTAGGGTAGTTTTCATTTCAGTTATTGTATTGTTCATTTCTGTTTGTTTGTTCTTTAATTCCTCTAGATCTTTGTTAAACATTTCTTGCATCTTCTCAATCTTTGCCTCCATTCTTTTTCCGAGTTCCTTGATCATCTTCACTATCATCATGCTCAATTCTTTTTCTGTAAGGTTGCCTATCTCCACTTCATTTGGTTGTTTTTCTGGGGGTTTATCTTGTTCCTTCATCTGGTACATAGCCCTCTCTCTTTTCGTCTTGACTTTCTTTCTGTGAATGTGGTTTTTGTTCCACAGGCTGCAGGATTGTAGTTCTTCTTGCTTCTCCTGTCTACCCTCTGGTGGATGAGGTTATCTAAGAGGCTTCTGCAAGTTTCCTGATGGGAGGGACTGGTGGTTGGTAGAGATGATTGTTGCTCTGCTGGGCAGAGCTCAGTAAAACTTTAATCCACTGGACTGCTGATGGGTGGGGCTGGCTTCCCTCCCTGTTTGTTGTTTGACCTGAGGCAACCCAACACTGGAGCCTTCCTGGATTCTTTGGTGGGGTTAATGGCGGACTCTGGGAGGGCTCATGCCAAGAAGTGCTTCCCAGAACTTCTGCTGCCAGTGTCCTTGTCCCCACAGTGAGCCACAGCCACTGCCCACCTCTGCAGGAGATCCTCCAACACTAGCAGGTAGGTCTGGTTCAGTCTCCCCTGGGGTCACTGCTCTTCCCCTTTGTCCTGATGTGCACACTACTTTGTGTTTGCCCTCCAACAGTGGAGTCTCTGTTTCCCCCAATCCTGTCAAAGTCCTGCAATCAAATCCCACTAGCCTTCAATGTCTGATTCTCTAGGAATTCCTCCTCCCATTGCCGGACCCTCAGGTTGGGAACCTGATATGGGGCTCAGAACCTTCACTACAGTGAGTGGACTTCTGTGGTATAAGTGTTCTCCAGTCTGTGAGTCACCCACTCAGCAGTTATGGGATTTGATTTTACTGTGATTGTACCCCTCCTACCATCTCACTGTGGCTTCTCCTTTTTCTTTGGATGTGGGATATCATTTTTGTTGAGTTCCAGTGTCTTCCTGTCAATGATTGTCCAGCAGCTAGTTGTGATTCTGGTGTTCTTGCAAGAGAGAGTGAGAGCACGTCCTTCTACTCTGCCATCTTGGTTCCTAAATCTTCGGTATTTTCTTATTGAATGGTAGAAACTCTTTGAACACTAGGAAGAATCACCCATCATGGATATAAAATGCCAATAGATTTTCAAAAGTTTGTTACTAATCTTAAAGTTTTTGTTTTGGTTATTTTGCCATAAATTTTTGTTTTGTTTTGTTCTTAAGAAATCAATGTTATCAATATTTTCTTCTTTGGCTCTGCATTGTACATCTTGGGTAGAAAAGCCTTTATTACACCCAGGTTAAAATAGAATTCTTCTCTATGTTATCAATAACTTGGGGGGTTTATTTTGGTACACAAGTGCTGGCTTGATGCTGAGGCAGAACAGAGAGAGGTCTGCACTAGTGGATGCTGGGTTTCCTGTGATTGCCTCAGCACACACCCCCACCCAAGCTGAGAAAAACCCTGTCCCTGCTCCCTCCATGCCACAGCACAGCAGTGGATCTGGGGTGGCCATGACTGGGAAGAAACCTCTACAGGTAACTGTTACACCTAAATTCATAGAGGCAGAGAAAGTTAAGCAAAATTAGAAGGCAGAGGAATTGGTCTCCATTGAAAGAGCAAGAGAAACCCCAGAAAAAATAACCAAACAGAAATAAACAATTTACCAGATAAAGAATTCAAGGCACTGTAATAAAAATGTTAACTACATTAGGGAGGAAAATAGATGTAGACAGTGAAAAATTTAACAAGGAAACAGAAAATATAAAAAGACCCAATCAGTAATGAAGAATTCAATAGTTGAAATAAAAAACACACTAGAAGGAATGAATAGCAGACTAAGTGATACAGAAGAATGCATAAATGATCTCGATGATAGAACAATGGAAATGACCCAATCAAAACAGCAAAAAGAAAAACAAAGTTTAAAAAATTAAAACAGGTTATGAGATCTCTGGAGTAACATTAAGTATACCAATATTCATATTATACAGGTCCCAGAAGGAGAAGAGGGAGAGAAGGAGATTGAAAATATATTTGAGGACATTATAGCTGAAAACTTCCCAAACCTGAAGAAGGAAACAGATATCCAGGTACAGGAAGTACAGAGGTATCTCAAAAAAGATGAACCCAAACAGACCCACACCAAGACATCATAATTAAAATGGAAAAAGTTATAAAGAGAGAATTCTAAAGGCAGCATCAAAAAAACAAAGAGTTATATAAAAGGGAATCCCTAGAAGGCTGTTAGTTGACTTCTCTGCAGAAATGTTGCAGGACAGAAAGGAGTGGCATGATATATTCAAAGTGCTGAAAGGGAAAAACCTGCAAACTAGGATACTCTACCCAGCAAGATTATCACTTAGAAGAGAAGGAGAGATAATGAGACTTACAGAGAAGCAAAAACTAAAAGAGTTCATCAGTAGTAAACCTACAGTAAAAGAAATATTAAAGTGTCTTCTCTAAGTGGAAAAGAAGACTCTATAGGAAGGGAAAATCACACTAGGAAAGGCAAATATACAGTAAGGATTGAGGATCAACCACTTAAATAAGCCAGTGCAAAGATTAAAAGACAAAAACTATAACTACAATAAACAGTTAAAAGATAAACATGAAGATGTAAAATATGACATCAAAAATGCAGAGGAGGGGAGTAAAAAATACAGACATTTTATAATATTTTGAAACTTAAATGAATATCAGTTTAAGTAGATATAGGCCAACATATATGAACCCCATGGTAACCACAAATCAAAACTCTACAGTAGATATGCAAAAACTAAAAAGAAAGAAACACAAGCATAGTACTAAAGAAAATTATCAAATGACAAAGGAAGAAACAAAAAGAAGAAATGAACAGAGAAAAACTAAAAAGGCAACCTGAAAACAAGTAACAAAATGGCAATAAGTACATGCTTACCAGTAATTACTTTAAATACCAATGGACTGAATGTTCCAGTCAAAAGACATAGAGTGGCTGATTGGATTAAAAAAAAAAAAAGACACTTCTATATGCTGCCTATAAGAGCCTCACTTCAGAGATAAAGATACACAGATTGAAAGTGAGGAGATGAAAAAAGATATTTCATACAAATTCAAATGAAAATAAAGTGGGGGGGTATCAATATTCATATCAGAAAGAATAGACTTTAAAAGAAAGGTTATAATAAAAGACAAATAAGGGCATTATATAATGGGATCAATAAGAGAAGAGGATATTACACTTGCTAACATATATGCACCCAATGGAGGGGCACCTAAATATATAAAACAAATATTAGCAGATATAAAGGGAGAAATTGATAATAATACAATAATATTTGGAGAGTTTAACATCCCACTTACATCAATGGACATATGACCCAGACATAAAATCAATAAGACACAGCAATCTTAAATGACACAGCAATCCAGTTGGACCTAATAGATATCTACAGGACATTCCATCCAAAAACAGCAGAATATACATTCTTTTCAAGTACACATAGATCACTCTCCAGGATAGATCACATGCTAGACCACAAAACAAGTTTCAACAAATTTAAGAGGTTAGAACTACAAATAGAACTAAATAAATCTAAAAAAACAACTACCATATGATCCAGCAATTTCACTCTGAGTATATATATGGACAAAGCAAAAACATTAATTCAAAAACATATACACACCGCAATGTTCATAGCAGTAGTATTTTCAATAGCCAAGATATGGAAGCCACCAAAGTGTCCATCCACAGATGAATGGATAGGGAAATTGTACTCTGTGCATGTGTATGTGAGTGTGTGTATGTGTGTGTGCATACGCACAGTGGAATATTAGCCATAAAAAAGAATGAAATTCTGCCATTTGCAGCCACGTGGATGGACCTGGAGAATATTAGTTAAGGGAAATAAGTCAGATAGTGAAAGACAAATAACTTATATCACTTATGTATGGAATCTAAATAATAAAACAAATGAATGTATATAGCAAAACAGAAACAGATTCACAGATATAGAAAACAAACTAGTGGTTAACATTGGGGAGTGGGAAGGAGGGAGGGGCAAGATAGGGATATGGGATTAAGAGGTACCATCTACTATGTATAAAATAGATAAGCAACAATAATATATATTGAGCAGCATAAAGAATTATAGCCATTATCTTATAATAACTTTTAATGGAGTATAATTTACAAAAATACTGAATCACCATGCTGCTGCACACCTTAAATTAATGTAATATTGTAAATAAATTATACTTCAATAAAAAAGCTCTAAAGCTAAAATGAAATTTTATAATCACCATGTTTATAACTTTATATCCACTTTATTAATGTATGTAAAAATTAATCAAAGTTGTAAATTAGGAGACCTTCAAGATGGCAGAGGAGTAAGATGTGGAGATCACCTTCCTCCCCACAAAGACATCAGAAATATATCTATATGTGGAAAAACTCCTACAGAAGACCTACTGAGTGCTGGCAGAAGACCTCAGACTTCCCAAAAAGCAAGAAACTCCCCACATAACTGGGTAGTGCAAAAGATAAAACAGAAACAAAAGAATAGGGATGGGACCTGCACCACGGGGAGGGAGCTGTGAAGGAGGAAATCTTTCCACACACTAGGAAGACCCTTCACTGGTTGGGACAGGGGGTGGGGGGTTGAAACATCGGAGTCACGAAGGAGAGCACAGCAACAGGGGTGCAGATAGCAAAGTGGAGAGATTCCCACACAGAGGATCACTGATGACCAGCACTCACCAGCCTGAGAGGCTTGTCTGCTAACCCAATGGGGGGTTGGGTCCTGGGAGCTGAGGCTTCCTCTTCGGAGGTCAGATCCCAGGGAAAGGACTGGGGTTGACTGTGTGAACACAGCCTGAAGGAGGCTAGTGCACCACAGCTAGTCAAGAAGGAGTCTGGGAAAAACTCTGGACCTGCCTAAGAGGCAAGAGACCATTTTTTCAGGGTGCTCGAGGAGAGAGGATTCAGAGCACTGCCTAAACAAGCTCCAGAGAAGGTAGTGAGCCACAGCTATCAGCGCAGACACCAGAGATGGGCATGAAAAGCCAAGGCTGCTGCTGCAGCCACCAAGAAACCTGTGTGCAAGCACGGCTCACTATCCACACCTCCCCTCCCTGGAGCCTGTGCAGCCGGCTACTGCCAGAGTCCCATGATCCACGGACAACTTCCCTGGGAGAACACACAGCATGCCTCAGGCTGTTGCAATGTCGCTCTGGCCTGTGCTGCCACTGCAGGCTCACCCCACACATCCATACCCATCCCTCCCCTGGGGCTGAGTGAGCCAGAGCTGCCTAATCAGCTGCTCCATTAACCCCATCCTCTCTGGGTGGGAACAGACTGCCCCAGTGACCTACATGCAAAGGCAGGGCCAATCCAAAGCTGAACCCCAGGAGCTGTGTGAACAAAGAGAAAGGGAAATTTCTCCCAGCAGCCTCAGGACCAGTAGATTAAATCTCACAATCAACTTGATGTACCCTTACATCTCGTGAATACCTGAAGAGACAAAGAATCATCCCAAAACTGAGGCGGTGGACTTTGGGAGCAACTCTACACATGGGGTTTGCTATATGTGACTGACTGGTTTCTGGTTTTATATTTATCTTAGTTTAGTATTTAGAGTTTTTATCATTGGTACATTTGTTTATTGATTTGGTTGCACTCTTCCTTTTTTAAATTTACATATATATTTTTTTCCTTTTTCTCTTTTTGTAGGTGTGTATGTATATGCTTCTTTCTGTGATTTTGTCTGTATAGCTTTCCTTTTACCATGTGACCTAGAGTTCTGTCTGTCCTTTTATTTTTTTATTTCTTTTTAGTATAGCTTTTAGCACTTGCTATCATTGGTGGATTTCTTTTTTGACCTAGCTGCTCTCTCCTCTCTTTTGATTTTCTTTTTTTAAATTACTTTTTAATTTTAATATTTTTTTAATTTTTAAATTTTTTTTAAAAATTATTTTGCTGTATGCGGGCCTCTCACTGCTGTGGCCTCTCCTGTTGCAGAGCACAGGCTCCGGACGCGCAGGCTCAGCGGCCATGGCTCACAGGCCCAGCTGCTCCGCGGCATGTGGGATCTTCCCAGACCGGGGCACAAACCCATGTCCCCTGCATCGGCAGGTGGACTCTCAACCACTGCGCCACCAGGGAAGCCCTAATTTTTTATTTTAATAACTTTATTTATTTTTATTTTTTTCTTTCGTTCTTTCTTTTTTTCTCCCTTTTATTCCAAGCCATGTCACTGACAGGGTCTTGGTGCTCTGGCCGGGTGTCAGGCCTATGCCTCTGAGGTGGGAGAGCCAGTTCAGGACATTGGTCCACCAGAGACCTGCTGGCTCCATGTAATATCAAAGGGTGAAAACCACCCAGAGATCTCCATCTCGATGTTAAGATGGAGCTCCACTCAACGACCAGCAAGCGAACGTGCTGGACACCTTATGCCAAACAACTAGCAAGACGAACACAATCTCACCCATGAGAGAGAGGCTGCCTAAAATCATAATAAGGTCACAGACACACCAAAACACACCACCGGAAGTGGTCCTGCCCACCAGAAAGACAAGATCCTGCCTCATCAACCAGAGCACAGGCACTAGTCCCCTCTACCAGGAAGCCTACACAACCCACTGAACCAAACTTAGCGACTGGGGGCAGACACCAAAAACCATAGGAACAACAAGCCTGCATCCTGCAAAGAGGAGACCCAAACACAGTAAGTTAAGGAAAATGATAAGACAGAGAAATACACAGCAGATGAAGGAGCAAGGTAAAAACCGACCACACCAAACAAATAAAGAGGAAATAGGCAGTCTACCTGAAAAAGAATTCAGAGTAATGATAGTAACAGTGACTCAAAGTGTTGGAAATAGAATGGAGAAAATACAACAAACATTTAACAAGGAACTAGAAGAAATGAAGAGCAAACAAACAATGATGAACAACATAATAAATGAAATTAAAAATTTGCTTGAAGGAATCTATAGCAGAATAACTGAGGCAGAAGAACAGATAAGTGACCTGGAAGATAAATAGTGGAAATAACTAGTGCAGAGCAGAATAAAGAAAAAGGAATGAAAAGAATTAAGGAAAGTCTTACAGACCTCTAGGACAATATTAAACACACCAACATTCAAATTATAGGGGTGCCAGAAGAAGAAGAGAAAAAGAAATGGACAGAGAAAATATTTGAAGACATTATAGTTGAAAACTTCCCTAATAAGGGAAAAGATAGTCAATCAAGTCCAGAAAGCACAGAGAGTCCCATACAGGAATAAATCCAAGGAGAAACACAGCAAAACACATATTGATCAAACTATCAAAAATTAAATACAAAGAAAAATTATTAAAAGCAGCACGGGAAAAAAAACAAATAATATGCAAAGGAATCCCCACAAGTTTAACAGCTGATCATGCAGCAGAAACTGTGCAGTCCAGAAGGAAGTGTCAAGACATATTTAAAGTGATGAAAGGGAAGAATCTACAACCAAGTCTACTCTACCCAGAAAGGATTTCATTCAGATTCAACAGAGTAATTAAAACTTTTACGGACAAGCAAAAGCTAAGAGAATTCAGCACCATCAAACCAGCTTTAAAACAAAGGCTAAAGCAAATTCTCTAGGCAAGAAACACAAGAGAAGGAAAAGACCTACCAATAACAAACCCAAAACAATTAAGAAAAGGTAATAGGAACATACATATTGATAATTATCTTAAATGTAAATGGATTAAATGTCCCCACCAATAAACATAGACTGGCTGAATGGATACAAAAACAAGACCGTATTTATGCCATCTACAAGAGACCCACTTCAGACCGGGGACACATACAGACTGAAAGTGATGGGATGGAATAAGTTATTCCATGCAAATGGAAATCAAAAGAAAGCTGGAGTAGCAATTCTCATGTCAGACAAAGTAGACTTTAAAATAAAGACTATTACAAGAGACAAAGAAGGACACTACATAATGATCAAGGGATCAATCCAAGAAGAAGATATAACAGTTGTAAATATATATGCACCCAACATAGAAGCACCTCAATACGTAAGTCAAATGTTAACAGTCATAAAAGGGGAAATCGACAGTAACACATTCATACTACGGGACTTTAACACCCCACTTTCACCAATGGACAGATCATCAAAAATGAAAATAAATAAGGAAACACAAGCTTTAAATGATGCATTAAACAAGATGGACATAATTGATATTTATAGGACATTCCATCCAAAAACAACAGAATACATTTTCGTCTCAAGTGCTCATGGAACAATCTACAGGATAGATCATATTTTAGGTCACCAGTCATGTTTTGGTAAACTTAAGAAAATTGAAATAGTATCAAGTATCTTTTCCGACCACAATGCTATGAGACTAGATATCAATTACAGGAAAAAAAAAAAACTGTAAAAACTACAAACACATGGAGGCTAAACAATACACTACTTAATATCCAAGAGATCACTGAAGAAATCAAAGAGGAAATCAAAAAATGCCTAGAAACAAATGACAATGAAAACATGATGAACCAAAACGTATGGGATGCAGCCAAAGCATTTCTAAGACAGAAGTTTATAGCAGTACAATCTTACCTCAAGAAAAAAGAAATATCTCAAATAAACAACCTAAGCTTACACCTAAAGTAATTAGAGAAAAAAAAAAAACAACCTCCAACGTTAGCAGAAGGAAAGGAATCATAAAGATCAGATCAGAAATAAATGAAAAAGAAATGAAGGAAATGATAGAAAAAATCAATAAAACTAAAAGCTGGTTCTTTGAGAAGATAAAGAAAATTGATCAACAATTAGCCAGACTCATCAAAAAACAAGGGAGAAGACTCAAATCAAAAGAATTAGAAATGAAAAAGGAAAAGTAACAAGTGACCTTGCAGAAATACAAAGGATCATGAGCGATTACTACAAACAACTATATGCCAATAAAATGGACAACCTGGAAGAAATGGACAAATTCTTAGAAATGCACAACCTTCTGAGACTGAATCAGGAAGAAATAGAAAATATAAACCGACCAATCACAGGCACTGAAATTGAGACTGTGAACAAAAATATTCCAACAAACAAAAACCCAGGACCAGATGGTTTCACAGACGAATTCTGTCAAATATTTAGAGAAGAGCTAACACCTATCTTTCTCAAACTCTTCCAAAATACAGCAGAGGGAGCAAGACTCCCAAATTCATCCTATGAGGCCACCATCACCTTGATACCATAACAAGACAAAGATGTCACTAGAAAAGAAAACTACAAGCCAATATCACTGATTAACATAGATGCAAAAATCCTCAACAAAATACTGGCAAACAGAATCCAACAGCACATTAAAGGATCATACAACATGATCAAGTGGAGTTTACCCCAGGAATGCAAGGATTCTTTAATATACACAAGTCAAATAATGTGATAAACCATTTTAACAAATTGAAGGAGAAAATCCATATGATCATCTCAATAGATGAAGAAAAATCTTTGGACAAAATTCAACACCCATCTAGGATAAAAACCCTCCAGAAAGTATGCATAGAGGGAACTTACCTCAACATAATAAAGGTGATATATGAAAAACCCACAGCCAACATAATTCTCAATGGTGAAAAACAGAAACCATTTCCTCTAAGGTCAGGAACAAGATGAGGTTGTCCACTCTCAGCACTATTACTCAATATAGTTTTGGAAGTTTTAGCCACAGCAATCAGAGAAGAAAAGGAAATAAAAGGAATCCAAATCAGAAAAGAAGAAGTAAAGCTGTTACTGTTTGCAGGTGACATGATACTATACATAGAGAATCCTAAAGATGGTACCAGAAAACTACTAGAGCTAATCAATGAATTTGGTAAAGTAGCAGGATACAAAACTAAGGCACAGAAATCTCTTGCATTCCTATATACTAATGATGAAAAATCTGAAAGAGAGTTTAGGGAAACACTCCCATTTACCATTGCAACAAAAGGAATAAAATACCTAGAAATACACCTACCTAAGGAGACAAAATACCTGTATGTACAAAACTATAATACACTGATGAAAGAAATTAAAGGTGATACAAACAGATGGAGAGATATTCCATGTTCTTGGATTGGAAGAATCAACATTGTGAAAAAGACTATACTACCAAATGCAATCTATAGATTCAGTGCAATCCCTATCAAACTACCAATGGCATTTTTCACAGAACTAGAACAAAATATTTCACAATTTGTATGGAAACACAAAAGACCCTGAAGAGTCCACACAATCTTGAAAAACAAAAACAGAGCTGAGGGAATCAGGCTTCCTGATTTAATATACTACAAAGCTACAGTAATCAAGACAGTATGGTACTGGCACAATAACAGCAATATAGATCAAAGAAAGAGGAATAGAAATACCAGAGATGAACCCACACACATATGGTCACCTTATTTTTAAGAACGGAGACAAGAATATACAATGGAGAAAAGACAGCCCCTCCAGTAAGTGGTGCTGGGAAAAGTGGGCAGCTACATGTTAAATCATGAAATTAGAACACGCTCTAACACCATACACCAAAATAAACTCAATATGGATTAAAGACCTAAATGTAAGGCCAGAAACTATCAAACTCTTAGAGGAAAACATAAGCAGAACACTCTATGACATAAATCACAGCAAGATCCTTTTTGACCCACCTCCTAGAGAATTGGAGATAAAAACAAAAATAAACAAATGGGACCTAATGAAACTTCAAAGCTTTTGTACAGCAAAGGAAACCATAAACAAGACCAAAAGACAACCCTCAGAATGGGAGAAAATATTTGCCAACGAAGCTACTAACTAAGGATTAATCTCCAAACTTTACAAGCAGCTCATGCAGCTCAATATCAAAAAAACAAACAACCCAATCCAAAAATGAGCAGAAGACTTAAATAGACATTTTTCCAAAGAACATATACAGGTTGCCAACAAACACAGGAAAGTATGCTCTACATCACTAATCAGAGAAATGAAAACCAAAACTACAATGAGGTATCACCTCACTGTGGTCAGAATGGCCATCATCAAAAAATCTACAAACAATAAATGATGGAGAGGGTGTGGAGAAAAGGGAACACTCTTGCACTGTTGGTGGGAATGTAAATTGATACAGTCACTGCAGAGAACAGTATGGAGGTTCCTTAAAAAACTAAAAATAGAACTACCATACAACCCAGCAATCCCACTACTGGGCATATACCCTGAGAAAACCATAATTCAAAAAGAGCCATGTACCACAATGTTCATTGCAGCTCTATTTACAATAGCCAGGATATGGAAAAAACCTAAGTGCCCATCAACAGATGAATGGATAAAGAAGATGTGGCACATATATACAATGGAATATTACTCAGCCATAAAAAGAAATGAAATTGAGTTATTTGTAGTGAGGTGGATGGACTTAGTGACTGTCATACAGAGTGAAGTAAGTCAGAAGGAGAAAAATAAATACTGTATGCTAACATATATATATGGAAGCTAAAGAAAAAAAAAGTTCTGAAGAACCTAGAGGCAGGACAGGAATAAAAGTCCAGATGTAGAGAATGGACTTGAGGACATGGGAAGGGGGAAGGGCAAGCTGGGATGAAATGAGGGAGTGACATGGACACATATACACTACCAAATGTAAAATCGATAGCTAGTGGGAAGCAGCTGCATGGCACGGGGTGATCAGCTCTGTGCTTTGTGACCACTTAAAGGGATTGTATAGGTAGTGTCAGAGGGAGACTCAAGAGGGAGGAGATATGGGGATATATGTATATGTATAGCTGATTCACTTTTTTATAAGGCAGAAACTAACGCACCATTGTAAAGCAATTATACTCCAATAAAGTTGTTAAAATAATTGTAAATTAAAAAAATAATCATATGAAATCAAAATTCAATCATTCCTTCAAATGATAAGTTTAGGGTATTAAAAAAGAAAAAAGTTTGTGGAGATGGGATAACAAAACAAAATTTTAAAGGATAAATTATGAGGAAGTGCCATAGATGGATAGTTTATATATAGAACTAGTTAAACAAATTGATTACAAAGAGCTGTTACTAACATTTCCATACTGCATTGGGTGGAGGTGTCAATGTGGTCCCTTAGGGATCCACTCTGAGTTCAAAACAATTCAATATTTTCATTTATTACTTAGAGAATAGAAGGGAGAACATGCTAATAAAATTTGCAGGTGTTTGTGCACTTTGCAGGATAGGTATAAAAATAGAGTACAAGGGCTTCCCTGGTGGCGCAGTGGTTGAGAATCTGCCTGCCAATGCAGGGGACACAGGTTCGTGCCCTGGTCTGGGAAGATCCCACATGCCAAGGAGCAACTGGGCTCGTGAGCCACAATTACTGAGCCTGCGCATCTGGAGCCTGGGCTCTGCAATAAGAGAGGCCACAATAGTGAGAGGCCTGCGCACTGCGATGAAGAGTGGTCACCACTTGCCACAACTAGAGAAAGCCCTCGCACAGAAACGAAGACCCAACACAGCTATAAATAAATAAATAAATAAATAAATAAATAAATAAATAAATAAATAAATAAATAAATAAATAAAAAAAAATAGAGTACAAGCAGGACAAATATGTAAATGGGCAGAAATCAATAAAATGAGATTCAATAAAGCATTCATAAATATAATGTATTTCACAAAGAAAAAATTAATCAAATGTACCAATGTAAAACAGACTCACAAGAGAGTCTAAGGGTTATAGTAGAAAATGAAATGAATGTGTATCAGCAACATGACTGTCAAACCTCAAAGGCCAGTGCTGATCAAGTTACAAAAATGAATCTTTTTCTTAGTGGGGAAAAAAAGAAGAAAGGTTATGCTAATCTATATAAGTACTATATGCTATATATATATATATATGCTAATCTATATAAGTACATCCAGGGTGTCAACTTAAGGATTGATAGATAGGTAGGGTACAGAGAGGTGACTGGAAAGTTAAAAGAATTCATGTAGAAAAAAATAAGACTGGCATAAAACAAAGATAAATGGAGAAGAATAATCAAAGGAAGTAAAGTAGATCTAGTTGAGCAAAGCAGAAGCCAAGGAATGGACATGCAGGAAAAGGTGAAGGAGGGAAAGGGAGGGAAGAAGAAGCCAGAGAGAGGGAATGGAGGGGGGAGAGGAATAAAGAGAAGGAGGCAAGGATGCAGGACTTTCTAAAGGGATGAAGGAGTACAACAGGAGAATATCATCAAAAGAAGTTTGTCTCATGAATTCACTTCACAAAGGAATTATGCAGAGAATTGGTGGTGTTTCCAAGTAATATTTTAATTGGAGTATTTCCAAGGGATGCACTTTCAATAATTTAGATCCTTAGTTGAAATGATCTTCAGATCAGCAAAGAAATTGGATTTTAGAGAACATATTAGTATAAAAGGATCAGGTTCTCATAAGAAATTTGTGGGCCAAATAACAGCTAAGAGAGTGAAAGAAAGCACTTTCAATTTAAAAAAAATTAAAAATTAAAAATTCCAAAGCAATGCAAACTATCCAAGAGCATATTCATAAAAGGAACACAGTCATGTATTTTCCTTCATAGAATAACTCTGTAATTTATATAATTTTAGAAGTAAAGTATCACCATAAGACAATTTGAAAATTATTGGGAAATACTTTTATAACTAAAATCACTTATAATTTCATCATCATCAATACTTTGATTTATGTACTTGACTCTTCTGCACAATATAGACCTTTTAAAAATTAGTATAATTTTGCACAAGCAGTTGTGTATCTTCATTTTTATTACCTATATTATTAATATGTTCCTGAAAAGTGAATATTCTTTGAAAACATGACTACTAATAGCTGCATTGTATTCAACTTTTGGACATATATAAATATCTCCCTATTGTTGAATACTTAATTATCCAACTTTGTATCATTATAAATAATGCTGCTGTGGACGTTTTGTCTACATAGTTTGATATTTTATTATCACGCATTCTCAAGAAGTTGTTTTTCTTTGTTCTTTTTTGCATTACACGGGCCTCTCACTTTTGTGGCCTCTCCCGTTGTGGAGCACAAGGTACGGCCATGCAGGCTCAGTGGCCATGGCTCACGGGCCCAGCTGCTCTGCGGCATGTGGGATCTTCCCAGACCGGGGCACAAACCCGTGTCCCCTGCATTGGCAGGCGGACTCTCAACCACTGTGCCACCAGGGAAGCCCCTCAAGAAGTTTTAATGTGAACGTTTTATGGCTTCATGCATGCTCTGTGTTATCTGTGCCTATGTGTATACACATACACAGGAAGAGAGACTGCTTTTCAGAAAGGTTGCCTGCACTTCTCCCAACAATTGGTGAAAATACTCATCTCATTTTATCCCTACCAGTATTACATAAGAAATATTACTGAAGTTATATTTCTTTAATCACTATATTTGATATTAATTTTTTATGAGCTATCATGTGTTTTGTCAACTTGGTGTCACTCTTGTTACACTCTTGTTAGTTAATTAAAAATTAAGAACATTAATTTTGGTCATTTCCATTAGAAATATTTTCCTAACTGGTTTTCTGATTGTACTATTGTTTTTGTGCTTTTTGTTGTGTAGAAAATACAATGTATACATAAATATATTGACTTTTTACTTGGTGATTTCTTTATGGCTTTTATGCCTTGAAAATTCTTCCCCAACTAGTTATCAATTAAATTTTCACATATGTTTTATTCTAGCCATTTATGATTTGAATTTTTATGTATAAGTAATGAATTAATCTACAGTTTATTTTAGTATATGACATGAATTGAGGCTTTTTTTCAAAATAATTAGCTTAATTTCTCAACATTTCAAAATAATATATTTCTTATCCCATTTGTTTGTTATGATCCTATGTCATATATCAAAAGTTTTAATAAATTGTGTTTATTTCAAGGGTTTGGAATGAAAGGTAAACTGACACTGAAAAGCCAGTGAATGCAGGATAAAGGACACTTCTACAAGAAATGGAGAGAGGAATAAGGACAATGCAGCAAGCAAAGGCAAACAGATACAATGACTAGAGATGAGCAACAGGACAGCTGAGAAATGTGATGGGTTCCCATTGCTTTATAAGAAACTGTGTACAGTTACATAGAGGAGAAAAGGAAGAAAGCACATGAAAAAACTTACATGTGTAGGGTTGGGATGGGGCATGAAGGAAAAACAAAGTGAAAGAGAAAAACAGACCTCACTGTATATGGAACCTGTCCATCTGGAAAATAATAGGTAGGAGATGAAATAGTTCTCATAAGGAGGGAAGTAACAGAATTTGAAGCAGGTCAAAGACACAGAAAGAGAGGTATAAGAAGGCAAAAGAATGTGGTAAACAAAATGACAGATATAGGCTAAAAGTCAAGCTCATAAACAAAAATAAAATGTAGAATCAGGGAAGTTTTATATAAAGAATCATCAAAGAGGGAAAATATTCATAAAGCAAAAATAGATGGACTCATGAGGTCATTAAAAAAATTAAGCAGCAGCAAGAAATGGTACAGGACAAGGCTGAGGAAGAGTCTTGTGGAATGTTCTAGTAACAAACAGGGAGTTAAAATACTGGGGCAGCAAGAAAGATCTCTAACCAAAAGAACAGCATATAGATGAGGACACAGCAATACCTGGTCTTTGAAAGTGTTAAATTGTCATCATGAAATATTTTTAGAGTTTTCAGCTAACTGTTATATATAAAAATGTAGTCGTGGTGGAACAACTCCTACAGAGCATCTACTGAACGCTGGCAGAAGACCTCAGACCTCCCAAAAGGCAAGAAACCCCCCACGTACCTGGGTAGGGCAAAAGAAAAAACTAAACAGAGACAAAAGGATAGGGACGGGTCCTGCACCAGCGGGAGAGAGCTGTGAAGGAGGAAAAGTGTCCACACACTAGGAAGCCCCTTCGCGGGTGGAGACTTCGGGAGGCGGAGTGGGGGAGCTTGGGAGCCGCGGAGGAGAGCACAGCAACAGGGGTGCGGAAGGCAAAGTGGACAGATTCCAGCGCAGAGGATCAGGCCGACCGGAACTTGCCAGCCGAGAGGCTTGTCTGCTCGCCCGCCGGGGCGGGCGGGACTGGGAGCTGAGGCTCCGGCTTTTGTCGGAGCGCCGGGAGAGGACTGAGGTTGGCGGCGTGAACACAGCCTGCGGGGCGTTGGTGCACCGCGGCTGGCCGGGAGAGAGTCCGGGGAGAAGTCTGGAACTGCCGAAGAGGCAAGAGACTTTTACGTCCCTCTTTGTTTCCTGGTGCACGAGGAGAGGGGATTAAGAACCCTGCTTGAGAGAGCTCCAGGGACGGGCGCGAGCCGCAGCTAGGGGTGCGGAGCCCAGAGACGGACGTGGCTAGGGCCGCCCAGAGCGGCTAGGGCCGCTGCTGCCGCCACCGGGAGGCCTGTGTGCGAACACAGGTCACTGGCCACGCGCCCTTCCGGGGAGCCTGTGCAGCCCGCCACTGCCGGGGTCCCGGGATCCAGGGACAACTCCCCCGGGAGAACGCACAGGCGCGCCTCAGGCTGCAACGTCTTGCCGGCCTCTGCCGCCGCAGGCCCGCCCCACACTCCGTGCCCCTCCCTACCCCCCGGGCCTGAGTGAGCCAGAGCCTCCGAATCAGCGGCTCCTTTAACCCCGTCCTGTCTGAGCAAAGAACAGACGCCCTCCGGCGACCTACACGCACAGGCGGGGCTAAATCCGAAGCTGAGCCCCTGGGAGCTGTGAGAACAAAGAGGAGAAAGGGAAATCTCTCCCAGCAGCCTCAGAAGCAGCGGATTAAAGCTCCACAATCAACTTGATATACCCTGCATCTGTGGAATACCTGAATAGACAACCAATCATCCCAAATTAAGGAGCCCTGTGGATGAAAGGCTCTTGGGGCTGCAGCCAGGAGTCAGTGCTGTGCCTCTGAGGTGGGAGAGCCAACTTCAGGACACTGATCCACAAGAGACCTCCCAGCTGCACATAATATCAAACAGCAAAAATTTCCGAGAGATCTCCATCTCAACGCCAGCACCCAGCTTCACTCAACGACCAGCAAGCTACAGTGCTGGACATCCTACGCCAAACAACTAGCAAGACAGGAACACAACCCCACCCATTAGCAGAGAGGCAGCCCAAAATCATAATAAGTCTACAGACACCCCAAAACACACCACCAGACGTGGACCTGCACACCAGAAAGACAAGATCTAGCCTCATCCACCAGAACACAGGCACTAGTACCCTCCACCAGGAAGCCTACACAACCCACTGAACCAACCTTAGCCACTGGGGACAGACACAAAAAACAACAGGAACTACGAACCTTCAGCCTGCAAAAAAGGAGACCCCAAACACAGTAAGATAAGCAAAATGAAAAGACAGAAAAACACACCGCAGATGAAGGAGCAAGATAAAAACCCATCAGACCTAACAAATGAAGAGGAAATAGGCAGTCTACCTGAAAAAGAATTCAGAATAATGATAGTAAGGTTGATCCGAAATCTTGGAGATAGAATGGACAATAGAATGGACAAAATGCAAGAATCAGTTAACAAGGACCTAGAAGAACTAAAGATGAAACAAGCAACGATGAACAACACAATAAATGAAATTAAAAGTACTCTAGATGGGATCAATAGCAGAATAACTGAGGCAGAAGAACGGATAAGTGACCTGGAAGATAAAATAGTGGAAATAACTACTGCAGAGCAGAATAAAGAAAAAAGAATGAAAAGAACTGAGGACAGTCTCAGAGACCTCTGGGACAACATTAAACGTACCAACATTCGAATTATAGGGGTTCCAGAAGAAGAAGAGAAAAAGAAAGGGACTGAGAAAATATTTGAAGAGATTATAGTTGAAAACTTCCCTAATATGGGAAAGGAAATAGTTAATCAAGTCCAGGAAGCACAGAGAGTCCCATACAGGATAAATCCAAGGAGAAATACGCCAAGACACATATTAATCAAACTGTCAAAAATTAAATACAAAGAAAACATATTAAAAGCAGCAAGGGAAAAACAACAAATAACACACAAGGGAATCCCCATAAGGTTAACAGCTGATCTTTCAGCGGAAACTCTGCAAGCCAGAAGGGAGTGGCAGGACATATTGAAAGTGCTGAAGGAGAAAAACCTGCAACCAAGATTACTCTACCCAGCAAGGATCTCATTCAGATTTGATGGAGAAATTAAAACCTTTAGAGACAAGCAAAAGCTGAGAGAGTTCAGCACCACCAAACCAGCTCTACAACAACTGCTAAAGGAACTTCTCTAGGCAAGAAACACAAAAGAAGGAAAAGACCTACAATAACAAACCCAAAACAATTAAGAAAATGGGAATGGGAACACACATATCGATAATTACCTTAAATGTAAATGGACTAAATGCTCCCACCAAAAGACACAGATTGGCTGAATGGATACAAAAACAAGACCCATATATTTGCTGTCTACAAGAGACCCACTTCAGACCTAGAGACACATACAGACTGAAAGTAAGGGGATGGAAAAAGGTATTTCATGCAAATGGAAACCAAAAGAAAGCTGGAGTGGCAATTCTCATATCAGACAAAATAGACTTTAAAACAAAGACTATTAGAAGAGACAAAGAAGGACACTACATAAAGATCAAGGGAGCGATCCAAGAGGAAGATATAACAATTGTAAATATTTATGCACCCAACATAGGTGCACCTCAATACATAAGGCAAATACTGACAACCATAAAAGGGGAAATCGACAGTAACACATTCATAGTAGGGGACTTTAACACCCCACTTTCACCAATGGACAGATCATCCAAAATGAAAATAAATAAGGAAACACAAGCTTTAAATGATACATTAAATGAGATGGAGTTAATTGATATTTATAGGACATTCCATCCAAAAACAACAGAATACACATTTTTCTCAAGTGCTCATGGAACATTCTCCAGGATAGATCATATCTTGGGTCACAAATCAAGCCTTGGTAAATTTAAGAAAATTGAAATTGTATCAAGTATCTTTTCCGACCACAACGCTATGAGACTCGATATCAATCACAGGAGAAGATCTGTAAAAAATACAAACACATGGAGGCTAAACAATACACTACTTAATAACGAAGTGATCACTGAAGAAATCAAAGGGGAAATCAAAAAATACCTAGAAACAAATGACAATGGAGACACGACGACTCAAAATCTATGGGATGCAGCAAAAGCAGTTCTAAGAGGGAAGTTTATAGCAATACAATCTTACCTTAAGAAACAGGAAACATCTCGAATAAACAACCTAAACTTGCACCTAAAGCAATTAGAGAAAGAAGAACAAAAAAACCCCAAAGTTAGCAGGAGGAAAGAAATCATAAAAATCAGATCAGAAATAAATGAAAAAGAAATGAAGGAAACGATAGCAAAGATCAATAAAACTAAAAGCTGGTTTTTTGAAAGGATAAACAAAATTGATAAACCATTAGCCAGACTCATCAAGAAAAAAAGGGAGAAGACTCAAATCAATAGAATTAGAAATGAAAAAGGAGAAGTAACGACTGACACTGCAGAAATACAAAAGATCATGAGAGATTACTACAAGCAACTCTATGCCAATAAAATGGACAACCTGGAAGAAATGGACAAATTCTTAGAAATGCACAACCTGCCAAGACTGAATCAGGAAGAAATAGAAAATATGAACAGACCAATCACAAGCACTGAAATTGAAACTGTGATTAAAAAACTTCCAACAAGCAAAAGCCCAGGACCAGATGGCTTCACAGGCGAATTCTATCAAACATTTAGAGAAGAGCTATCACCTATCCTTCTCAGACTCTTCCAAAATATAGCAGAGGGAGGAACACTCCCCAACTCATTCTACGAGGCCACCATCACCCTGATACGAAAACCAGACAAGGATGTCACAAAGAAAGAAAACTACAGGCCAATATCACTGATGAACATAGATGCAAAGATCCTCAACAAAATACTAGCAAACAGAATCCAACAGCACATTAAACGGATCATACACCATGATCAAGTGGGGTTTATTCCAGGAATGCAAGGATTCTTCAATATACGCAAATCAATCAACGTGATACACCATATTAAAAAATTGAAGGAGAAAAACCATATGATCATCTCAATAGATGCAGAGAAAGCTTTTGACAAAATTCAACACCCATTTATGATAAAAACCCTGCAGAAAGTAGGCATAGAGGGAACTTTCCTCAACATAATAAAGGCCATATATGACAAACCCACAGCCAACATCGTCCTCAATGGTGAAAAACTGAAAGCATTTCCACTAAGATCAGGAACAAGACAAGGTTGCCCACTCTCACCACTCTTATTCAACATAGTTTTGGAAGTTTTAGCCACAGCAATCAGAGAAGAAAAGGAAATAAAAGGAATCCAAATCGGAAAAGAAGAAGTAAAGCTGTCACTGTTTGCAGATGACATGATACTATACATACAGAACCCTAAAGATGCTACCAGAAAACTACTAGAGCTAATCAATGAATTTGGTAAAGTAGCAGGATACAAAATTAATGCACAGAAATCTCTGGCATTCCTATACACTAAGGATGAAAAATCTGAAAGTGAAATCAAGAAAACACTCCCATTTACCATTGCAACAAAAAGAATAAAATACCTAGGAATAAACCTACCTAAGGAGACAAAAGACCTGTATGCAGAAAATTATAAGACACTGATGAAAGAAATTAAAAATGATACAAATAGATGGAGAGATATACCATGTTCTTGGATTGGAAGAATCAACATTGTGAAAATGACTCTACTACCCAAAGCAATCTACAGATTCAATGCAATCCCTATGAAACTACCACTGGCATTTTTCACAGAACTAGAACAAAAAAACTCACAATTTGTATGGAAACACAAAAGACCCCGAATAGCCAAAGCAATTTTGAGAACGAAAAATGGAGCTGGAGGAATCAGGCTTCCTGACTTCAGACTATACTACAAAGCTACAGTAATCAAGACAGTATGGTACTGGCACAAAAACAGAAATATAGATCAATGGAACAGGATAGAAAGCCCAGAGATAAACCCACGCACATATGGTCACCTTATCTTTGACAAAGGAGGCAGAAATGTACAGTGGAGAAAGGACAGCCTATTCAATAAGTGGTGCTGGGAAAACTGGACAGCTACATGTAAAAGTATGAGATTAGATCACTCCCTAACACCATACACAAAAATAAGCTCAAAATGGATTAAAGACCTAAATGTAAGGCCAGAAACTATCAAACTTTTAGAGGAAAACATAGGCAGAACACTCTATGACATAAATCACAGCAAGATCCTTTTTGACCCACCTCCTAGAGAAATGGAAATAAAAACAAAAGTAAACAAATGGGACCTAATGAAACTTAAAAGCTTTTGCGCAGCAAAGGAAACCATAAACAAGACCAAAAGACAACCCTCAGAATGGGAGAAAATATTTGCAAATGAAGCAACTGACAAAGGATTAATCTTCAAAATTTATAAGCAGCTCATGCAGCTTAATAACAAAAGAACAAACAACCCAATCCAAAAATGGGCAGAAGACCTAAATAGACATTTCTCCAAAGAAGATATACAGAGTGCCAACAAACACATGAAAGAATGCTCAACATCACTAATCATTAGAGAAATGCAAATCAAAACTACAATGAGATATCATCTCACACCAGTCAGAATGGCCATCATCAAAAAATCTAGAAACAATAAATGCTGGAGAGGGTGTGGAGAAAAGGGAACCCTCTTACACTGTTGGTGGGAATGTAAATTGATACAGCCACTGTGGAGAACAGTATGGAGGTTCCTTAAAAAGCTGCAAATAGAACTACCGTATGACCCAGCAATCCCACTACTGGGCATATACCCTGAGAAAACCATAATTCAAAAAGAGTCATGTACCAAAAATTTCATTGCAGCTCTATTTACAATAGCCCAGAGATGGAAACAACCTAAGTGTCCATCATCGGATGAATGGATAAAGAAGATGTGGCACATATATACAATGGAATATTACTCAGCCATAAAAAGAGACGAAATTGAGCTATTTGTAATGAGGTGGATAGACCTAGAGTCTGTCATACAGAGTGAAGTAAGTCAGAAAGAGAGAGACAAATACCGTATGCTAACACATATATATGGAATTTAAGAAAAAAAAAATGTCATGAAAAACCTAGGGGTGAAACAGGAATAAAGACACAGACTTACTAGAGAATGGACTTGAGGCTATGGGGAGGGGGAAGGGTAAACGGTGACAAAGCAATAAAGAGGCATGGACATGTATACACTACCAAACGTAAGGTAGATAGCTAGTGGGAAGCAGCCGCATAGCACAGGGAGATCAGCTCGGTACTGTGTGACCGCCTGGAGGGGTGGGATAGGGAGGGTGACGCAAGCGGGAAGAGATATGGGAACATATGTATATATATAACTGATTCATTTTGTTGTGAAGCTGAAACTAACATACCATTGTAAAGCAATTATGCTCCAATAAAGATGTTTAAAAAAAAATGTAGTCGTTATAGCTTTAAAATATTTCATAGAGTCTTGTTAAAAGGAAGGGAATTTAAAAGGTAAAATAATCATGGTCTTGAGGACTAAGACCCTCGGAGGATGAGGGTGATGGGGAATGGAAACTCCAATGCCTAAAAATTAATTAGAGAACCAGGAGAAAAAGTAGCTAAAAAGATAAAGCCTATTACTTATTCATCCTTCATTAATTCAACAAATATAATTTCCAGGGCTTACCACATTAAGTAGAGGGGGGAGATATAAAATAAATACCAGAGACAGGAGAAAATGGCGGAAGAGTAAGATGTGGGTATCACCTTCCTCCCCACAGATACACCAGAAATACATCTACACGTGGGAAAACTTCTACAGAACACCCACTGAACGCTGGCAGAAGACCTCAGATCTTTCAAAAGGCAAGAAACTCCCCACGTACCTGGGTAGGGCAAAAGAAAACAGAATAAACAGAGACAAAAGAATAGGGACGGGACCTGCACCAGTGGGAGGGACCTGTGAAGGAGGAAACGTTTCCACACACTAGGAAGCCCTTCGTGGGTGGAGACTGCGGGTGGCAGAGGGGGGAAGCTTTGGAGCCGCGGTGGAGAGCACAGCAACAGGGGTGTGGAGGGCAAAGCGGAGATATTCCCGCACAGAAGATCGGTGCTGACCGGCACTCACCAGCCCGAGAGGCTTGTCTGCTTACCCGCCGGGGCGGGCGGGGGCTGGGAGCTGAGGCTCGGGCTTCCCTCGGATCCCAGGTAGAAGACTGGGGTTGGCGTCGTGAACACAGTCTGAATGGGCTAGTGTGCCACAGCTAGCCAGGAGGGAGTCCGGAGAAAAGACTGGAGCTGCCAAAGAGACAAAAGACATTTTCTTGCCTCTTTGTTTCCTGGTGCACCAGGAGAAGGGATTAAGAGGGCTGCTTAAAGGAGCTCCAGAGACGGGCGTGAGCCGCGGCTATCAGCGCAGGGCCCAGAGACAGGAATGAGATGTTAAGGCTGCTGCTGCAGCCACCAAGAAGCCTGTGTGTGAGCACAGGTCACTATCCCCACCTCCTCTCCTGGGACCCTGTGAAGCCCACCACTGCCAGGGTCACGGGATCCAGGGACAACTTCCCCAGGAGAACGCACGGCGTGCCTCACGCTAGTGCAACGTCACGCTGGCCTCTGCTGCCGCAGGCTCCCACTGCATCCATACCCCTCCTTCTCCCCGGGCTGAGTGAGCCAGAGCCCCCGAATCAGCTGCTCCTTTAACCCCGTCCTGTCTAAGCGAAGAACACAAGCCCTCATGGGACTTACACGCAGAGGCGGGGCCAAATGCAAAGCTGAACCCCGGGATCTGTGCGAACAAAGAAGAGAAAGGGAAATCTCTCCCAGCAGCCTCAGAAGCAGTGGATTAAATCTCCACAATCAACTTGATGTACCCTGAATCTGTGGAATACCTGAATAGACAACGAATCATCCCAAATTGAGGAGGTGGACTTTGGGAGCAAGATATATTATTTTTTCCCCTTTTCCTATTTTTGTGAGTGTCTATGTGTATGCTTCTGTGTGAGATTTTGTTTGTATAGCTTTTCTTTCACCATTTCTCCTAGAGTTCTTTCTGTCCATGTTTTTTTTTTTTTTTTACTTTTTAAACTTATTTTCTTAATAATTACTTTGTATATTTTATTTGAATAACTTTATTTTATCTTACTTTATTTTATTTTATCCTCTTTCTTTCTTTCTATTTTTTCTCACTTTTATTCTGAGCCATGTGGAGGATACTCTCTTGGTGCTCCGGCCAGGCGTCAGGGCTGTACTACTGAGGTGGGAGAGCCAACTTCAGGACACTGGTCCACAAGAGACCTCCCAGTTCCATGTAATATCAAACAGTGAAAATCTCCCAGAAATCTCCATCTCAACACCAACACCCAGCTTCACTCAACGACCAGCAAGCTACATTGCTGGACACCCTATGCCAAACAACTAGCAAGACAGGAACACAGCCCCATACATTAGCAGAGAGGTTGCCTAAAATGTTAATACGGCCACAGACACTCCAAAACACACCACCAGATGTGGACCTACCCACCAGAAAGACAGGATCCGGCCTCATCCACCAGAACACAGGCACTAGTACCCTCCACCAGGAAGACTACACAACCCACTGAACCAACTTTAGCCACTGGGGACAGACACAAAAAACAACAGGAACAACAAACCTGCAGCCTGTGAAAAGGAGACCCCAAACACAGTAAGATAAGCAAAATGAGAAGACAGAAAAACACAGCAGATGAAGGAGCAAGGTAAAAACCCACAAGACTTAACAAATGAAGAGTAAATAGGCAATGTACCTGAAAAAGAATTCAGAATAATGATAGTAAAGATGATCCAAAATCTTGGAAATAGAATAGAGAAAGTGCAGGAAACATTTAACAAGAACCTAGAAGAACTAAAGAGGAAACAAGCAATGATGAACAACACAATAAATGAAATTAAAAATACTCTAGAAGGGATCAGTAGCAGAATAACTAAGGCAGAAGAATGGATAAGTGACCTGGAAGATAAAAGAGTGGAAATAAATACTGCAGAGAAGAATAAAGAAAAAGAATGAAAAGAACTGAGGAGGGTCTCAGACACCTCTGGGACAACATTCGAATTATAGGGGTCCCAGAAGAAGAAGAGAAAAAGAAAGAGACTGAGAAAATATTTGAAGAGATTATAGTTGAAAACTTCCCTAATATGGGAAGGAAATAGTAAATCCAATCCAGGAAGCATACTGGACTGGAGTCCCATACAGGATAAATCCAAGGAGAAACACGCAAAGACACATATTAATCAAATTATCAAAAATTAAATACAAAGAAAACATATTAAAAGCAGCAAGGGAAAAACAACAGATAACACACAAGGGAATCCCCATAAGGTTAACAGCTGATCTTTCAGCAGAAACTGCAAGCCAGAAGGGAGTGGCAGGACATATTTAAAGTGATGAAGGAGAAAAAAATACAACCAAGATTACTCTACCCAACAAGGATCTCATTCAGTTTTGATGGAGAAATTAAAACATTTACAGACAAGCAAAAGCTGGGAGAGTTCAGCAGACAAAAGCAGCTTTACAACAAATGCTAAAGGAACTTCTCTAGGCAAGAAACACAAGAGAAGGAAAAGACATACAATAACAAACCCAAAACAATTTAGAAAATGGGAATAGGAACATTCATATCATTACTTACCTTAAATGTAAATGAATTAAATGCTTCCACCAAAAGACACAGACTGCCTGAATGGATACAAAAACAAGACTGTATTTATGCTGTCTACAAGAGACCCACTTCAGACCTAGGGACACTTACAGACTGAAAGTCAGGAAATGGAAAAAGATATTCCATGCAAATGGCAATCAGAAGAAAGCCAGAGTAGTAAATCTCATATCAGAAAAAGTAGACTTTAAAATAATGACTATTACAAGAGAGAAAGAAGGACACTACATAATGATCAAGGTATCGATCCAAGAAGAAGATATAACAATTGTAATTATATATGCTCCAAACATAGGATCACCTCAATACATAAGGCAAATACTAACAGTCATAAAAGGGGAAATCGACAGTAACACAATCATAGTATGGGACTTTAACACCCCACTTTCACCAATGGACAGATCATTCAAAATGAAAATAAATAAGGAAACACAAGCTTTAAATGATACATTAAACAAGATGGACTTAATTGATATTTCTGGGACATTCCATCCAAAAACAACAGGATACAGTTTCTTCTCAAGTGCTCATGGAACATTCTCCAGGAGAGATCATACCTTGGGTCACAAATTAAGCCTTGGTAAATTTAAGAAAATTGAAATTGTATCAAGTATCTTCTCCAGCCACAACACTATGAGACCAGATATCAATTACAGGAAAAGATCTGTAAAAAATACAAACACATGGAGGCGAAACCATACACTACTTAATAACCAAGAGATCACTGAAAAAATCAAAGAGGAAACAAAAAAAAAATACCTAGAAAGAAATGACAATGAAAACATGATGACCCAAAACCTATGGGATGTAGCAAAAGCAGTTCTAAGAGGGAAGTTTATAACAATAGAAACCTACATCAAGAAACATCTCTAAAAAATAACCTAACCTTACACCTAAAGCAATTAGAGAATGAAGAACAAAAAACCCACAAAGTTAGAAGAAGGAAGGAATTCATAAAGATCAGATCAGAAATAAATGAAAAAGAAATGAAGGAAATGAAAGCAAAGATCAATAAAACTAAAAGCTGGCTCTTTGAGAAGATAAACAAAATTGATAAACCATTAGCTAGACTCATCAAGAAAAAAAGGGAGAAGATTCACATCAATAGAATTAGAAATGAAAAAGTAGAAGTAACAACTGACACTGCAGAAATACAAAAGATCATGAGAGATTACTACAAGCAACTCTATGCCAATAAAAGGGACAACCTGGAAGAAATGGACAAATTCTTAGAAATGCACAACTGCCAAGAATGAATCAGGAAGAAACAGAAAATATGAACAGACCAATCACAAGCACTGAAATTGAGACTGTGATTAAAAATCTTCCAACAAACAAAAGCCCAGGACCAGATGGTTTCACAGGTGAATTCTATCAAACACTTAGAGAAGACCTAACGGCTACCCTTCTCAAACTCTTCCAAAATATTGCAGAGGGAGGAACACTCCCAAACTCATTCTACAAGGCCACCATCACCCTGCTACCAAAACCAGACAAAGATGTCACAAAGAAAGAAAACTACAGGCCAATATCACTGATGAACATAGATGCAAAAATCCTCAACAAGATACCAGCAAACAGTAAATTAAAAGGATCATACACCATCATCAAGTGGGGTTTATTCCAAGAACGCAAGGATTCTTCAATATACGCAAATCAATCAACGTGATACATCATATTAACAAGCTGAAGGAGAAAAACCGTATGATCATCTCAATAGATGCAGAGAAAGCTTTTGACAAAGTTCAACACCGATTTATGATAAAAACCCTGCAGAAAGTAGGCATAGAGGGAACTTTCCTCAACATCATAAAGACCATATATGACAAACCCACAGCCAAGATCGTCCTCAATGGTGAAAAACTGAAACCATTCCCACTAAGATCAGGAACAAGACAAAGTTGCCTACTCTCACCACTCTTATTCAACATAGCTTTGGAGGTTTTAGCCAGAGCAATCAGAGAAGAAAAGAAATAAAAAGAATCCAAATCAGGAAAGAAGAAGAAAAGCTTTCACTCTTTGCAGATGACATACTCTACATAGAGAATACTAAAGATGCTACCAGAAAACTACTAGAGCTAATCAATGAATTTGGTAAAGTAGCAGGATACAAAATTAGTGCACAGTAATCTCTCGCATTCTTATACACTAGTGATGAAAAATCTGAAAATGAAATTAAGAATACACTCCCATTTACCATTGCAACAGAAAGAATAAAATATCTAGGAATAAACCTACCTCAGGAGACAAAAGACCTGTATGCAGAAAATTATGACAGTGATGAAAGAAATTAAAGTTGATACAAATAGATGGAGAGATATACCTTGTTCTTGGATTGGAAGAATCAACATTGTGAAATTGACTCTATTACCCAAAGCAATCTACAGATTCAGTGCAATACCTATCAAATTACCAATGGCATTTTTCACAGAACCAGAACAAAAAATTTCACAATTTGTATGGAAACACAAAAGACCCCGAATAGCCAAAGCCATCTTGAGAACGAAAAGTGAAGCTGGAGGAATCAGGCTCCCTGACTTCAGACTATACTACAAACTACAGTAATCAAGACAGTATAGTACTGGCACAAAAACATAAATATAGGTCAATGGAACAGGATAGAAAGCCGAGATATAAACCCACACACATATGGTCGCCTTATCTTTGATAAAGGAGGCAAGAATATACAGTGGAGAAAAGACAGTCTCTTCAATAAATGGTGCTGGTAAAACTGGACAGGTACATTTAAAAGTATGAAATTAGAACACTCCCTAACACCATACACAAAAAGAAACTCAAAATGGATTAAAGACCTAAATGTAAGGCCAGACACTATCAAACTCTTAGAGGAAAACATAGGCAGAACACTCTATGACATAAATCACAGCAAGATCCTTTTTGACCCACCTCCTAGAGAAATGGAAATAAAAACAAAAATAAACAAATGGAACCTAATGAAACTTCAAAGCTTTTGCTCAGCAAAGGAAACCAGAAACAAGACCAAAAGACAACCCTCAGAATGGGAGAAAATATTTGCAAATGAAGCAACTGACAAAGGATTACTCTCCAAAATTTACAAGAAGCTCATGCAGCTCGATAACAAAAAAACAAACAACCGAATCCAAAAATGGTCAGAAGATCTAAATAGACATTTCTCCAAAGAAGATATACAGATTGGCAACAAATGCATGAAAGAATGCTCAACATCATTAATCATTAGAGAAATGCAAGTCAAAACTGCAATGAGATGACATCTCACACCGGTCAGAATGGCTATCATCAAAAAATCTAGAAACTATAAATGCTGGAGAGGGTGTGGAGAAAAGGGAACCCTCTTGCACTGTTGGTGGGAATGTAAGTTGGTACAGCCACTATGGAGAACAATATGGGTGTTCCTTAAAAAACTACAAATCGAACTACCATACGACCCAGCAATCCCACTACTGGGCATATACCCTGAGAAAACCATAATTCAAAAAGACTCATGTACCACAATGTTCATTGCAGCTCTATTTACAATAGCCCAGAGATGGAAACAACCTAAGTGTCCATCATCGGATGAATGGATAAAGAAGATGTGGCACATATATACAATGGAATATTACTCAGCCATAAAACGAAACTAAATTGAGTTATTTGTGGTGAGGTGGATGGACCTAGAGTCTGTCATACAGAGTGAAGTATGTCAGAAAGAGAATAACTAGTACTGTATGCTAACACATATATATGGAATCTAAGATTAAAAAAAAAAAAAGGTCATGAAGACCCTAGGGGTAAGATGGGAATAAAGACACCAACCTACTAGAGCATGGGCTGGAGGATATGGGGAGGGGGAAGGGTAAGCTGTCACAAAGTGAGAGAGTGTCATGGACATATATACACTACCAAACATAAAATAGATAGCTAGTGGGAAGTAGCCGCATAGCACAGGGAGATCAGCTAGGTGGTTTGTGACCACCTAGAGGGGTGGGATAGGGAGGGTGGGTGGGAGGGAGATGCAAGAGGGAAGAGATATGGGAATATATGTATATGTATAACTGATTCACTTTGTTATAAAGCAGAAACTAACACACCATTATAAAGCAATTATACTCCAATAAAGATGTTAAAAGAAAAATAAAATAAATAAATACCAGTCTCTGCCCTCAAAGATGTCCCACCTAGTGTAGAAAGCAAAATAGTATATAAGACATTCCAATGCTATGGGATATTGCTATATTCAATTATACATAATCTTCTATAGAAGCAAAGAAGAGGAAATGCCTAAATTTGTGGGGTGGGGGATGAGGAAGAGTTCAGGAGGAGAGCATAATCGGAGACCATTTTACAGAGAAGGTGACCTTTGAGCTGAATCTTAAAGACTACTTAGATAACAATCAGCTAGTCCAGGGAAGAAAGCATGGAGATGTGAAGATGTATATTTGGATTATAGAAAGCAATTAAGTGTGACTGGATCATAGGATATGTACAACGATTTAGTAGAAAATGAGGCCTGAAGGAGAGACAGAAACCATGTCTTCAAACCATGCCAAAGACAATGAGGAGCCATCAAAGATCTATAAGCAAGAGGGTGAAATGATCAGATTTACCTTTTGCTAAAGCCATGATGGTTTCAACGGGGAGGAAGAAAGTTTGGAGGAAGGGAATTATAATAGGAAGCTTTTGCAATGGTCCAAGTAAGAGATTATAAAGACATGGATTAGGAAAATGACGACAAAATTGGATAGAAACGATTGCATCGGAAACAGCAAAAAGTAGAATTAGTAAATCTTGGTAATTTGTTGGCTATGAAATGTGAGAGAGTGGGAGGATTCAGAGATAATACCAAATGCCCCACGACAGCCTTCAACCATCAGATTTGAATGGTGGCATTGCTTGGCTGTGGCGGCATGGGTGCCCCCTCATTACCCCCGACCTGGCAGCTCTACCTCAAGGACCACTGCATCTCCACATTTAGGAACTGGCCCTTCTTGGAAGGCTGCACCTGTACCCCGGAGCGGATGGCCATGGCTGGCTTCATCCACTGACCCTGAGAACAAGCCTGACTTGGCTCAGTGTTTCTTCTGCTTCAAGGAGTTGGAAGGCTGGGAGCCAGATGACGACTCTATTGAAGAACATAAAAAGCATTCATCTGGTTGTGCTTTCCTTTCTGTCAAGAAGCAGTTTGAAGAATTAACCCTCAGCGAATTTTTGAAACTGGATAAAGAAAGAGCCAAGAACAAAATTGCAAAGGAAACCAACAATAAGTAGGAAGAATTTGAAGAAACTGCAAAGAAAGTCCGCTGTGCAATTGAGCAGCTGGCTGCCTCGGGACTACTCCACTGTCACTGCCCCACAGCGACACAGACACATCATTTCCAAGGCACAGCCCTCAGCATTACCAGCTTTTCTCTGGGGCCTCTTAACTGTGCCTTAGGAAAGGAGAACATAAACATTTTGAAATTAGAATATTTAAACTGTATTTTTCTTGAAGGTGGTGCCAAGGGCTACTTTTGTTGTACAGCTAGTGCTAAGTACAGTGACTGAGTCTCTCTTTAAAAAAAAAAAAGTGAGAGAGAGAGAGAAAGAATGTTAAGGTTTCTGGTTTGCACTAGGTGAATGAGACTGGGAACGCTGAAAGAGGTTCAGGTTTGTAGAAGACTGTGAACTTGACTAGGGATAGGATGAGTTTAAATGATCTCCAGAATATATGGTGGAAACATAGAAAGAGCTGGAGATATATGCTCAGAGCTCAGTAAAGTGACCTGAGTTAGATAAATTTAGGACTAGAATAAGAAAGGAAAAAGGTGGGTCGATTCAAGCATTTTAAGTGACAAGACCTGAATTATGGGAAAGAGGACAGCAAAATAAATGTGTCAGGGAAACAATGCAAATTTAGTACACAATATTTATAGAACATGAACAGACTATGTTTGTAGAAATTCTTGTTCTGTAAGGTATCAAAGAGTAAATATGTACACTATAAGAGTCCTTATTTTAAAAGAAGCTTTAACAAAAAATGAAATAAAAGATGCCAATGTGTTTTTGCAATGTTGAATACAAAGTGCTAAGTATTTTTCTAATAAACTGCTCTTAAATCCACCTATCCCTGCTCCATAAACAGTTATTTTCACCATCTGCCAGCAGCAGTCCCTCCCATTATAAATCTTTCTTCATTTATTTTTCTCATGCTCAAAAATTGCAGAACAAGTGAGAGAGGGTGGAGCATAACTGCTATGAGCTATTAGAATGAGTGACAGAGCCCAAAAATGGAAACATAAATTTTGACAAACTCCCTCAGCAACTATATACTCCTAAGGGTGTCAGGGACATATCAATCATGCTTCATCTAGGACTCTTTTTTTCTCCTTTTTCAGAAATTGACCAAGTTCTGATACAAATATGAAAGCATTGGAAATGCAGTAAAAAAGTAGCAAAGATGTGGCACCTTTCAGGATTTGCCTGAAAGAGAAATAGACTGGAGCAGCGGTCTCCAAACTTTTTGGCACCAGGGACCGGTTTTGTGGAAGAAAATTTTTCACACACCAGTGGGGGGATAGTTTCAGGATGATTCAATCACATTACATTTATTGTGTACTTTATTTCTATTATTATTACATTGTAATATATAATGAAATAATTATACAACTCACCATAATGCAGAATCAGTGGGAGCCCTGAACTTGTTTTCAATTGCCAGTCACTGACAAGGTTTTTGTTGTTGTTGTTGTTTATAAATTTATTTTTGGCTGCATTGGGTGTTCATTGCTGCATATGGGCTTTCTCTAGTTGTGGTGAGCAAGGGCTACTATTCGTTGCAGTGCACGGGCTTCTCATTGTGGTGGCTTCTCTTGGTGTGGAGCACAGGCTCTAGGTGCATGGGCTTCAGTAGTTGTGGCTCGCAGGCTCCAGAGCACAGGCTCAGTAGTTATATCACCCAGGCTTAGTTGTTCCGTGGCATGTGGTATCTTCCCAGACCAGGGCTCAAACCCATGTCCCCTGCATTGGCAGGCAGATTCTTAACCACTACACCACTAGGGAAGCCTGACAGGGTTTTGATATGAGTCTGCAAGCAATTTATTTATTATGGTCTCTGTGCAGTCAAACCTCTCTGCTAATGATAACCTGTATTTGCAGCCACTCCCCAGCACTAACATCACCCCCTCAGCTCCACCTCATATCATCAGGCATTAGATTCTCATAAGGAGCATGCAAACTAGATCCCTCACATGCACAGTTCACAGTAGTGTTCACACTCTTATGATGATCTAATGCTGCCACTGATCTGACAGGAGGTGGAGTTCAGGCAGTAATGTGAACAATGGGGAGCGGCTGTAAATACAGATGAAGCCTCACTCGCTCACCTGCTGCTCACTTCCTGCTATGCAGCCCAGTTCCTAACAGGCCACTGACCGGTACCAGTCCATGGCCTGGGGGTTGGAGACCCCTGAACTAGAGAATTGACTTGCGTGATTCCCCTTACACAGTAAGTCAAATTCAAGGTCACAGGCTTAGAGAGTTAAGGATTGGCTGTAGGGCAATTGTAGCTTTTCACATGCCATAGAAGATCCCATGATTTGAACACCTCTACTCCCCACAATTTCGCTTTATTTTCACCAAATCGTGGCCCCACTAAATTAACACTGCTGTGACACTAAAAGAGCTGATGTAAAATTTAAAAGATTTTAAACCTAAGAAAATCAACCACACATTTACCCAGATTTGAATTGTATTTTCTCTCTGATTCTCAAACTATAATTCTTTGTTCCTTTCCTTTCAGGATATTCATTTTGGTATTGAATTCAGCAGCCTATACACTAAATTGTAAATGCTACAATGAAGAGTCACCCTCAACAAAGATTGAAGATAAAATCATATGCATTCCCCATTTTTTCTCTCCTGTTTAAGAAAGTATCTCAAATACAAAAGCAAAACCTGATAAAAATATGACAGGGAGATATTTCCTATGTTATTCAAATTACTGAGAATTTTAATTAGAAAAGTTACAAGTCCCCAGTATATAAATGGCTAACAACAACAAAAAAAATGAGGCAGTCTCATAAGAGAAAATGTAACTAACAAACAAATATACGGGAATATGTTCAATCTTGGAAACAATCAGAAAAGTTTAACAAAGCTATAATGAGGTAATATTTTTACCAATTTAATTTAGATTTTCTTCCATAGTTTTCTGGCATGGTCTTGGTGAAATTAGTCAATTATTCCAGTCTTTTTGGAAATCAGTTTGGCAGGATTTTTCAAGAAAAATTTAAATGTTTATATCATTTCACCCAGTAATTTAACTGCCAGGAATTTATGCTGAGGAAATAATTCAACAAGTTACAAAAACTGTATGCAGTGAGATTTTCTTTACAACACTGTTTATAATAGCAAAAAAAATTAGTAACGACCTAAATGACCCATGATAGACTAGCTAAATCATGATGAACAACCTTAAAGGAATATTGTGCAGCCACTAGAAATTATCAGTATGAATAACATATAACTACATGACAAACCATTTATGATATATTACATAAAGAACAGAGCACATGAGTATCTTCATTATGTTTACAATTTTACAAAATTAAGTGTGTATGTAAAGAGCACATTAAAACTTGAAACATTACGTAGTGCTATTGGAAGTGATATTTTTATTCCTATGATCTCGTTTTCATAATATTGTTTCTGCACTGATACATTTTTTTTAAAGTACTCTTCCACTTGCTGCCCCCTCCTTTCCACAGTTCAACAGGCACTTGGTTTCTGATCACCCCTGGGATTGTCATATGGACTCCAGTCAACTCACTGCAGTACAGAGGTCACCTCTGGAAAATCTGGCTGCTTAGAAAGCCCAGGCCCAGCTTCCGACTTAGGCTTCTTTTATTTCCTTCCCCAGCTTCCCTGCCAATGGCTCAACCTCCCCTTGGTTTGCCTTTCAAGCAGCTATAGTCATTTGGGAAAACACACGTGAAATGGATTTACTTTCTAGGGTTGAAAATTTAATATATTTGATGTGATAAATATGACTCCTTTATTACAATTAAAGCGATAGAGGGAAGGAGAGAATAACAAAAGTGGAAATGAGATTCTGAAGTATCCAGGGTGAAACATTTTTAAGTAAACCGCACTAGATCTTGAGCCTTTCAAAGGTCGATTCCTCAGACAATTTATTTCAGAATATTTGGCTTCTGAGATAATTGGTCTTCTTAACCCTTACTGTGGGACACTGCTATGACTCTCCTAAGATTGCCAACGTCACCCATCTGGATTCATAGCATGGACAGGTGTTTTCTGTCTGGACCAAATTACTGTAAGTGTTACATTTGTGGCCTAAATTGCTCAATGTCAGTTTAAATTCAACAGATCTTTGCCCTGTGACCTTTAGTAGGTCTTATTCCAATTCTGATAGAGATGGGAATAACACAGTAGAGAAGGTGCTTGCCCTATGCTGAATGATGTGTATTGAGATTTGCAAACAAACAAACAAAAAAAGACCCTATGATATGAGCTAGAGAGGGAGAGAGAGGAGGGGGAGGGAGAGGGAGAGAGAGACCAATGAAGGACCTATTCTAATAAATTAGATATTTTTGTACAAGTTGTAAACAACCTGTGCTGATTTGTATAACCCTCTTCTTTTGGATTTCCTACATTTTTCATATGCCAAGAGGCTCAAAACATAAAAGTGGTCTTGGCCTCTCTCAATATCCTGCTTCTGACTTGCTCCTGGTTGGTTTCCTTCCACCACAGCTCAACTCCTGAAAGGCAACACAGATGTTAATTTCAACCTGATTTGGTCTAGATACAAATGATGAAGATGGAAAAACACACATTCTGATTTTTCCCCAAGTCCTATGTCGCCTAAAGATAACCCTGGACCCAGAAGCCCCCAAGATATAGATACAAAACACCTGCCATCTGCTCTCAGTTATCTTGTGCTTTCTTTACTTGAGTACCTCAGCACAGCCAATCACCTGCAGCATGGTGTTCACTGAGGTTCTTAATGCTGATTTTGTGGCCCTGTGCCAGTTAAGAAAATGCCTTCTGAATCCTCACAGAAAGAAATTTTCTTCAGCCTGATCTTCATGTTGGGTATATTTTTATCATATTCTAAGTCATTGAAAAATGAAGGATGAATTTCATAAACTGACTACTAACCTTCTAGTTCCTCAACCATGTTGGATATGAAAAAATTTACTTAAGTTTCTAAGTACAATGAATCAGTGGCAGCCTGGCAAATCACCCAAATGTCTATAGACTCTGTTACCAAGCCTTCCCCTAGAGCTGCAGGGTTAATTCAGAAATAGAAGAGCCCCACCCTGTCAGAAATCAGCAGGCAGGCTACAATGAGGAAAATAAATGTTTGAAGGACCAGCCTGCCTGGATTTTATTCTCAGCTGCAGCATCTCTTAACTGTGCATTTCTCTTCCCTATGACAGTGAGATCTCGCCATATAGCATTTAGAGAGCATCAGATAAAAGATGTTATTTAAGGGAAGTTAGTATTACTATTAGAGCTACTGTTGTGTCTTTCCCAGCATCAGTATCTGAGGAGAAAGATGCTTTAGTCACAAAAAGGAGAAGAAAGATAATTGCATATAGCCCCGCTGAAGCTGCTTAGAGAGGGTGAGAGACAGATAGACAAAGACAAGATTTCTTATTACTAAAGGTAAGTGCTTAGAGTAGTGGATGCCAATGTTTTGAAATATGTGGATCTCTTTTAAACTTAAAAAATTCTCTTTCTCTCTCAATTTCTTTCAGTCTCTCTTTCACACTCACACACACATACACACACACTCACAAACACACACACAAACATGAGAGTCATATATTTAGGATATGTTCGTTGAGAAAAGGCTCAACAACAAAAACCTACAATAAATTCAGCAACACTTATAAATAAGCTTATATTTTATTCATCATAGCAACATCTACATACATTTATATATATATATATATATATACTTTACATCTTTATTGGAGTATAATTGCTTTACAATGGTGTGTTGGTTTCTCCTTTATAACAAAGTGAATCAGTTATACATAAACATATGTCCCCATATCTCTTCCCTCTTGCGTCTCCCTCCCTCACACCCTCCCTATCCCACCCCGCCAGGCGGTCACAAAGCACCCACCTGATTTCCCTGTGCTATGCGGCTGCTTCCCACTAGCTATCTACCTTACGTTTGGTAGTGTATATATGTCCATGTCTCTCTCGCGCGTTGTCACAGCTTACCCTTCCCCCTCCCCATATCCTCAAGTCCATTCTCTAATAGGTCTGTGTCTTTATTCCTGTCTTACCCCAAGGTTCTTCAAGACATGTTTTTCCTTAAATTCCATATATATGTGTTAACATACAGTATTTGTCTTTCTCTTTCTGACTTATTTCACCCTGTATGACAGACTCTAGGTCCATCCACCTCATTAAAAAGAGCTCAATTTCGTTTCTTTTTATGGCTGAGTAATATTCCATTGTATATATGTACCACGTCTTCTTTATCCATTCATCCCGTGATGGACACTTACATTGCTTCCATCTCCTGGCTATTGTAAATAGAACTGCAATGAACATTTTGGTACATAGCTCTCTTTGAATTATGGTTTTCTCAGGGTATATGCCCAGTAGTGAGATTGCAGGGTCATATGGTAGTTCTATTTGTAGTTTTTGAAGAAACCTCCATACTGTTCCCCATAGTGGCTGTACCAATTCACATTCCCACCAACAGTGCAAGAGTGTTCCCTTTTATCCACACCCTCTCCAGCATTTATTCTTTCTAGATTGTTTGATGATGGCCATTCTGACTGGTGTGAGATGATATCTCATTGTAGTTTTGATTTGCATTTCTCTAATGATTAATGACATTGAGCATTCATTCATATGCTTGTTGTCAGTTTGTATATCTTCTTTGGAGAAATGTCTATTTAAGTCTTCTGCCCATTTTTGGATTGGGTTGTTTGTTTATTTGTTATTGAGCTGTATGAGCTGCTTATAAATTTTGGAGATTAATCCTTTGTCAGTTGCTTCATTTGCAAATACTTTCTCCCATTCTGAGGGTTGTATTTTGGTCTTTTTTATGGTTTCCTTTGCTGTGCAAAAGCTTTGAAGTTTCATTAGGTCCTATTTGTGTATTTTTGTTTTTATTTCCATTTCTCTTGGAGGTGGGTCAAAAAGGATCTTGCTGTGATTTATGTCATAGAGTGTTCTGCCTATGTTTTCCTCTAAGAGTTTGATAGTTTCTGGCCTTACATTTAGGTCTTTAATCCATTTTGAGCTTATTTTTGTGTATGGTGTTAGGGAGTGATCTAATTTCATACTTTTACATGTACCTGTCCAGTTTTCCCAGAACCACATATTGAAGAGGCTGTCCTTTCTCCACTGTACATTCCTGCCTCCTTTATCAACAATAAGGTGACCATATGTGCATGGGTTTATCTCTGGACTTTCTATCCTGTTCCATTAATCTATCTTATTGTTTTTGTGCCAGTACCATACCGTCTTGATTACTGTAGCTTTGTAGTATAGTCCAAAGTCAGGAAGCCTGATTACTCCAGCTCCGTTTTTCGTTCTCAAGATCACTTTGGCTAATCAGGGTCTTTTGTGCTCCATAGAAATTGTGAAATGTTTTGCTCTATTTCTGTGAAAAATGCCAGTGGTAGTTTGATAGGGGTTGCATTAAATCTGTAGGTTGCTTTGGGTAGTGGAGTCATTTTCACAATGTTGATTCTTCCAATCCAAGAATAAGGTATATTGCTCCATCTATTTGTATCATCTTTAATTTCTTTCATCAGTATCTTATAATTTTCTACATACAGGTCTTTTGTCTCCTTAGGTAGGTTTATTCCTAGATATTTTATTCTTTTTTTTGCAGTGGTAAATGGGAGTGTTTTCTTGATTTCACTTTCAGACATTTCATCATTAGTGTATCGGAATGCCAGAGATTTCTGTGAATTAATTTTGTATCCTGCTGCTTTACCAAATTCATTGATTAGCTCTAGTAATTTTCTGGTGGCATCTTTAGGATTCTCTATGTATAGTATTATGTCACCTGCAAACAATGACAGCTTTACTTCTTCTTTTCCAATTTGGATTCCTTTTATTTCCTTCTCTTCTCTGATTGCTGTGGCTAAAGCTTCCAAAACTATGTTGAATAAGAGTGCTGAGAGTGGGCAACCTTGTTTTGTTTCTGATCTTAGTGGAAATGCTTTGAGTTTTTCACCATTGAGGACGATGTTGGCTGTGGGTTTGTCATGTATGGCCTTTATTATGTTGAGGAAAGTTTCCTCTATGCCTACTTTCTGCAGGGTTTTTATCATAAATGGATGTTGAATTTGGTCAAAAGCTTTCTCTGAATCTATTGAGAGGAACATATGGTTTTTCTCCTTCAATTTGTTAATATGGTTTATCACATTGATTGATTTCCATATATTGAAGAATCTTGCATTCCTGGATTAAACCCCACTTGATGATGGTGTATGATCCTTTTAATTTACTGTTGGATTCTGTTTGCTAGTATTTTGTTGAGGATTTTTGCATCTATGTTCATCAGTGATATTGGCCTGTAGGTTTCTTTCCTTCTGACATACTTGTCTGGTTTTGGTATCAAGGTGATGGTGGCCTCGTAGAATGAGTTTGGGAGTGTTCCTCCCTCTGCTATATTTTGAAAGAGTTTGAGAAGCATAGGTGTTAGCTCTTCTCTGAATGTTTGATAGAATTTGCCTGTGAAGCCATCTGGTCCTGGGCTTTTGTTTGTTGGAAGATTTTTAATCACAGTTTCAATTTCAGTGCTTGTGATTGGTCTGTTCATATTTTCTATTTCTTCCTGATTCAGTCTTGGCAGGTTGTGCATTTCTAAGAATTTGTCCATTTCTTCCAGGTTGTCCATTTAATTGGTATAGAGTTGCTTGTAGTAATCTCTCATGATCTTTTGTATTTCTGCAGTGTCAGTTGTTATTTTTCCTTTTTCATTTCTAATTCTATTGATTTGATTCTTCTCCCTTCTTTCCTTGATGAGTCTGGCTAGTGCTTTATCAATTTTATCTTCTCAAAGAACTAACTTTTAGTTTTATTGATTTTTGCTACCGTTTCCTTCATTTCTTTTTCATTTATTTCTGATCTGATTTATATGATTTCTTTCCTTCTGCTAACTATGGGAATTTTTGTTCTTCTTTCTCTAATTGCTTTAGGTGCAAGTTTAGGTTGTTTATTCGAGATGTTTCTTGTTTCTTAAGGTAGGATTGTATTGCTATAGACTTCCCTCTTAGAACTGCATTTGCTGCATCCCATAGGTTTTTGGTCGTCATGTCTCCATTGTCATTTGTTTCTAGGTATTTTTTTAATTTCCTCTTTGATTTCAGCAGTGATCACTCCGTTATTAAGTAGTGTATTGTTTAGCTTCCATGTGTTTGTATTTTTTACATATCTTTTCCTGTAATTGATATCTAGTCTCATAGTGTTGTGGTCAGAAAAGATACTTGATACAATTTTAACTTTCTTAAATTTACCAAGCTTGATCTGTGACCCAAGTTATGATCTATCCTGGAGAATATTCCATGGGCACTTGAGAAAAAAGTGTACTCTGTTGTTTTTGGATGGAATGTCCTATAAATATCAATTAAGTCCATCTTGTTTAATGTATCATTTAAAGCTTGTATTTCCTTATTTATTTTCATTTTGGATAATCTGTCCATTGGTGAAAGTAGGGTGTTAAA
Organism: Pseudorca crassidens; assembly: GCF_039906515.1. Lineage (NCBI taxonomy): Eukaryota > Metazoa > Chordata > Mammalia > Artiodactyla > Delphinidae > Pseudorca > Pseudorca crassidens. Next base: position 46,109,614 of record NC_090317.1, on the reverse strand, counting down.
GTCCCATACTATGATTGTGTTACTGTCGATTTCCCCTTTTATGGCTGTTAGTATTTGCCTTGTGTATTGAAGTACTCTTATGTTGGTTGCATAAATATTTACAATTGTTATATCTTCTTCTTGAATCGATCCCTTGATCATTATGTAGTGTCCTTCTTTGTCTCTTCTAATAGTCTTTATTTTAATGTCTATTTTGCCTGATATTAGAATTGCTATTCCAGATTTCCTTTGGTTTCCATTTGCATGGAATATCTTTTCCTTCCCCTTACTTTCAGTCTGTATGTGTCTCTAGGTCTGCAGTGGATGTCTTGTAGACAGCATATATATGGGTCTTGTTTTTGTATCCATTCAGCCAATTTGTGTCTTTTGGTGGGAGCATTTAGTCCATTTACATTTAAGGTAATTATCGATATGTATGTTCCTATTCCCATTTCCTTAATTGTTTTTGGTTCGTTATTGTAAGTCTTTTCCTTCTCTTGTGTTTCTTGCCCAGAGAAGTTCCTTTAGCATTTGTTGTAAAGCTGGTTTGGTGGTGCTGAACTCTCTCTGCTTTTACTTGTAAAGTTTTTAATTTCTCCATTAAATCTGAATGAGATCCTTGCTGGGTAGACTAATCTTGGTTGCAGATTTTTCTCCTTCATCACTTTAAATATGTCCTGCCTGTCCTTCTGGCTTGCACAGTTTCTGCTGAAAGATCAGCGGTTAACCTTATGGGGATTCCCTTGTGTGTTATTTGTTGTTTTTCCCTTGCTGCTTTTAATATGCTTTCTTTGTATTTAATGTTTGACAGTTTGATTAATATGTGTCTTGGCGTATTTCTCCTTGGATTTATCCTGTAAGGGAATCTCTGTGCTTCCTGGACTTGATTAACTATTTCCTTTCCCATATTAAGGAAGTTTTCAACTATAATCTCTTCAAATATTTTCGCAGTCCCTTTCTTTTTCTCTTCTTCTTCTGGGACCCCTATAATTCGAATGTTGGAGCATTTAATGTTGTACCAGAGGTCTCTGAGACTGTCCTCAATTCTTTTCATTCTTTTTTCTTTATTCTGCTCTGCAGTAGTTATTTCCAGTATTTTATCTTCCAGGTCACTTATCTGTTCTTCTGCCTCAGTTATTCTGCTATTGATCCCTTCTAGAGTACTTTTAATTTCATTCACTGTGTTGTTCATCGTTGTTTGTTTCAGCTTTAGTTCTTCTAGGTCCTTGTTAAATGTTTCTTGCATTTTGTCTATTCTATTTCCAAGATTTTGGATCATCTTTACTATAATTATTCTGAATTCTTTTTCAGGTAGACTGCCTATTTCCTCTTCATTTGTTAGGTCTGGTGGGGTTTTACTTTTCTCCTTCATCTGCTGTGTGTTTTTCTGTCTTTTCATTTTGCTTATCTTACTGTGTTTGGGGTCTCCTTTTTGCAGCCTGCAGGTTCGTAGTTCCCGTTGTTCTTGGTGTCTGTCCCCAGTGGCTAAGTTTGGTTTAGTGGGTTGTGTAGGCTTCCTGGTGGAGGGGACTAGTGCCTGTGTTCTGGTGGATGAAGCTGCATCTTGTCTTTCTGGTAGGCAGGTGCACGTCTGGTGGTGTGTTTTGGGGTGTCTGTGGACTTATTATGATTTTAGGCAGTCTCTCTGCTAATCGGTGGGGTTGTGTTCCTGTCTTGCTAGTTCTTTGGCATCAGGTGTCCAGCATTGTAGCTTGCTGGTTATTGAGTGAAGTTGGGTGCTGGTGTTGAGATGTAGATCTCTGGGAGATTTTCGCCGTTTGTTATTATGTGGAGCTGGGAGGTCTCTTGTGGACCAGTGTCCTGAAGTTGGCTCTGCCACCTCAGAGGCACAGCACTGACTCCTGTCTGGAGCACCAATAGCCTTTCATCCACACAATAACGTGGCTGCAGTTGGAGGCCTCAGTTTCTTGCCACATGGATCTCTCCTTAGTGCTGCTTGAGTGTCCTCATGACATGGCAGCTGGCTTACCCCAGGATGACATGGCAGCTAGCTTACTCCAAAATTTTTGGAGCAGCTGCTAGATGCCTGACCCTGTTTGGCGTTCAGCAGTGATCAAGACAGGAAGAGTCCAGCTTTCATGAAACATGTAGTGGGGAGGAGAGATGGGTGCACCTTGGGTGAGGGATTTCATCTTGCTGGGCCTCTGTTTTCTCATTCGGCCCGCCGTCCCCACGACTGTCGTGACCTCGGCTGCCGGGGCCCCTCCAGAGCCGGTAGCCTCAGTGAGGCCGCCCTCCCCTCGGGCTCCGGGACAGTTCAGAGACGGCGGAGGGAAGAGACCCTGAGCTTCGGGAGTTCATGTACATACATTTGTGAAACATTAGTACACGGATATCCAAAGTACATTATTTATTTATTTTACAAGCAATGTTTGTTGGGCATATGTATTCTTACATTTCTTGCTATAACTCCATGCCACCCCAAGTCAAGAACCATTGATTTAGAGTATATTGTTTAAAGTCCCAGGCAACCAAAGGTTGTGGGGCAAGCTCCTGGGAGCCACATACCCACATTCTAGTAGATAGTAATCCAGGGCCTAGCAGCACTAGGGTTTCATATATTGTATAGTTCTCTTTTAAATACAAAATAAATAAAATTTATTCACCATCGATGATTACTTAAAAGAGCACAAGCCAAACAACAGGAGACCCACTGCTATCTTTCTTGAGTAAAAGCTTCAGCTAGGCCTTTGTGCCTTTCATAACAATATAAAGTGTACTTTTTAACGATTTCTCTATTATGACTCAGACTAAATCTGGTGACATTCTTGTAAGAAACCATCTAGTGTTTCCAATATCATCTTGTTTAATTCATGCAGCTGTAACTGTATACTCCCTTTATGCCCCTGAGAAGAAGAAGGTATTAGGAAAAACAATTAGGGCCTTAGCTTTTTCTCTAAATCATATCCTGAGAACTTAAACAACCCACCTTGCATTTTCACTGTTTCATTGCACAGCTCCAATTTTAACATGATTTCCTGTAGTGGACCTCCAGAAGAATTGTAGCAGACTCCAAGCATTTGGGACACTGGGTATTGTCCCATAGGCCAGACAAATCCACAGGTAGACAAGGAAAACAATGGTAAAAACCACAAAAGCATAGTCTGGTAGTTCTTGAGCTTCTTTTCAGAGATTGTAATGCTCTCTATGCCAACTATTCTTTATTTATTGTTTATCAATCAACATATGCGTTCATTTTACAAACACATTAAAGAGCTTTCAAACAAATGCAAAACACAGGAAAATGACACAAACAGATGAGATAGCAAGAGGGACATCTTCATCATAGAGTTCTGTGTTGGAAGACTTTGCTAAAGTGATGGGATGCAAAGGAGTATTTGAAGCTTTGTCCTATGAAAATTTCAGCTTTTTATATTTCAACTGCAATTGCAATCCCACCCCCTAAAAAATCACATCCTCTATGGCATGTACTGAGGAAGGTTTTAATTTTTTTTTTGCTCATATTTTTAACTGTAAAAGGTCTGGCTAGGAAGTGAAAAGAAAGTATGTTGGCATCTAATGGCAGCTCAGGGAGTGAAGTATCTTGAGCAGGAGTATACCTAGATGGAAAAGAAAAGCAAAATGTTGAGAAAGATAAGCTGGTGAGATGGGTGCAGTCCTTTACCTGTCCTCCCAAACAGATTGCTACTTGTACACATCTGCTCTGATTCAAGTCCTGACTTTGACTTTTAAAATCACTTGACTGCCTTAAAGTCAGAAAGAGAAAAACAAATATCATATATTAATGCTTATATGTGGAATCAGAAAAAAATTGGTATAGATGATCTTATTTGCAAAGCAGAAATAGAGACACAGACATAGAGAACAAATGTATGGATACCAAGGGGGAAGAGGGGGGTGGGAGGAATTGGGAGATTGGGATTGACATATATACACTATTGATACTATATATAAAATAGATAACTAATGAACCTACTGTATAGCACAGGGAACTCTACTCAGTGTTCTGTGGTGACCTAAATGGGAAGGAAATCCAAAAATGAGGGGATATATGTATACGCATAGCTGATTCACTTTGCTGTACAGCAGAAACTAGCCCATCATTGTAAAGCAGCTATACTCCAAAAAATTTTTTAAATACATTATCATCCTCTCTTAACAGCAGCTTGCAAATAATGGGCTAGGTGGTGGACACTCCCTAAGGTAACCCCCCCCACCGCCCCCATGTGTAATACCTTGTGCAATCCCCTCCATTTGAGTGTGCAGTAAAAACCTGCAAACTGCTTCTAACCAATAAAATATGACAAAGGTGATGAGATGTCACGCCCTCCTGTGATCTGTTATATAATAGGGCAAAGGTGAAGGGATTTTTCAGATGTAATTTCAGATGTAATTAGATGTCTAATTGACTTTTAATTATTCAAAGGGAGATTATCCTAGTTGGAACTGAACCCTTTAAAAGAGAGGTTAGGCCTTCCCTTATATGGGAGGTTCCAAGCAGCGGAGATTCTCTCTCTATTACAGCCTTTGAAGAAGCAAGCTGCCATGAATTCCACAGCCTCAGGGTACTAGATTCCATCAACTACCTGAATGAACTTAGAAGCCTAGTTAAACTTCAAGATGAGAATGCAGTCTGGCCGACCTTGACTGCAGCGTTGTGAGATCCTGAACAAAGGATACAGCTAAACTCTTCCCAGCCTCCTGACACATCAACATGGTGAAATAATGAATGTGTGATGTTTTAATGGGCTAAGTTTGAAACTCTTTTATGCTGCAATAGAACAGTAATACAGGAGAACACATTTATTTTCCTCAGTTGTCTAAGGAAGTCCTAGGAGGAAATGTAGACCCAATGACAAATGTGATCAAGTGGAAAGAGTAGTAAATGAGGCATGAAGGCCCGGTTCAAATCCTGGCTCAGCTTGATCTGGAGCAAGATACTCAACCCCTTTGAGCTTGTAAGGTCATCTGCCAAATGGAATTGATGTAACCTGCCTAACTTTTCTCGCAAGGTTCTGAGGGAGGACTTTGAAAACTGCAAAATGCTGAGCTCATATTATATGGCACTTACCATGTTCCAAGTAGTATTCTAATTTTCCTGTGTGTATTAAATCACGTAATCCTCAAACAACCCTATAAAGTAGATACATTTTATGATCATTATCTCCATTTGATAGATGAAAGAAATGAGATACATAGAGGTGAAAAATCTTGCCCAAGATCACACAACTGTTAGTAAGAACAAGCCTTTAAACCCAGGCAGTGTTGTTCCAGGTTCTTTCCTCTTAATTATTGCACTGTGTTGCCTCTTGTAGCTTTAATAAGTGCAGGAAATCCACTCCTTCTGAAGCAAGCTGAGCCTTGATGCCAACATATTCTGAAAGAGATTCAAGATCCTCAGATGAGAGTTATCCCTATAAGCCTCTGCTTTGATGCATTCTTCCAGATTTGTTATCTTGGTTTTTCTAACACAACCACATATATTTTTTTCAAAAGAAATTCACCAGGAAGCAACAATCCTCTTTCTCTTCCGTAAAGCGCATTGGCACCATCCACAGTGCTCAGTCCCACTTTTTCATACACACCACCACCTCCTTCTACTGTTTCCCATTATTACTTAGCTGAGACCACATGAACATCCGCTTACAACAAACACACTTAATTTATCTTCAAATACAGATTTGCATAAAAACCAAGCATAAAGGGAACAGAAACATTTTTTACTGAATTGCTTTTAGGTATACTGCATGATTTCCATTATGTATACTGCCTGCTTTTGCAAATCTCTAGGCATGTAGGATCAATTCTTAATTTATCAGAAGAACACCAGAGCTAGAGAAAGCCTTGCTTAAAGGATCATATGGTACAATCCCATAATTTGGGAAGATTATCTTTTTACCTTTAAATCTTGCTGAAGTTAAAAAAAAATCTTACCTCCTTTAAAGGAACATTATAGTTCTTAAGCTAGTATTTAAAAGTTCTTCTTGAAGCAAACTGAAATCTCCTCTGCATCAATTTAAGCAAAGCAAGGTTCTATTCAAGCTTCAGAAACAGCTAAAAAGACTTTCTAAACCATTCCCTGATACCTCTAGATTAAATTAGCACCTTAACCCTTCAGCATTCTGGGTACACATACTTTTGTTATGCTGCTTATATAATAATGCTGGTGTTTATTTATACATCTGCCACCACCCCAACAGAGAGTCCTTGAGGGCAGGAGCAACGTTCTACTTATCTTTGTGTACCTCACACCTGGCAGAGTGACTAGCACATGTTAGAAAGTTGAAAGAAAAATTTGAATTAATGAATGACTAAATGAAGTAAATTTCATACTGTTCCATCTGTGAGCAAAGAACTGAGCAGCTTCCTATTCATAAAACCTTTCTTACAAAGACCAATATTAGCTCTCTCCTTTTGTCTATTGCTCATTAAGCAAACTCAAATTCTTTCCTGTCCATAGGACATATTTTTCCAATCTGTAAGCCAAAGTTTCCTTGACTCTCTCCGTATCTATTTCAGTGGAATGATCAAGATCAGAATCATAGTGCTATATACATCAATAACTGTTTAAATGCACTTCCCATTTATATAATCAAGATCATAATCATTGTGTTATACATACTGATAACTGTATTTAAATGTACTTCCCTTTATGCAATTAGATTCCTTCCAAAAAGTTGGCTGTGAATTGAGTTATCACAAATCCATTTCTATATAAAATTCACCAGGGCAGCTTATTATTTGGAGAGTATCCAAATAATTTTAAAATTTAAAAAAGTTTTTTTTTAATATGAGTAATCTTCCTCTAGTTATATTTCCCGAAGAGGCAGTACAGTGTAGTGGGATTCACATTCGATTTGAAATGAAAAGAACTGAGTTTAAAACCGGATCTTTCTGTATTCCCTCAGGCATTTCACTTACATTTTGGGGGTCTGTTTTCTCTTCTGTTAAATGGGGATTATACTAATAAATAACTCACAGGAGCATTTTAGGACGAAATACACTTATGATGTTTGTGAAAGGGCTGTATTCACTGTTAAACAAATATTTATGATAATTATAAGTAATAATAATAAATTTTATATGCAGTTTCCTTAAAGTTAGATTCCTCAATCTAATAGAAGAATCATTTTGTACATTTAACATATGTTGATTTATTTTTACCACGGCACAGTACTGCGTGTTCATATTTAGTGCGAAATCAACTATAACTCTCAGAACTTTATCTGTGATTCTTGGGACTATCCAGTCTTTTTCAACTCTGTATTAATGAATTTGAGTTTTCATATCCTTGTGATAGCTCATCCTTTTATTTTTTTCCCTAGTGAGATAATTTTTCTCTAATTCATCAAGGTAATTTTCAGTATTTCTCTCTGGCATCTATCAAAACACTCAGTAACAGGCACCCTAGAAATATTTAGATAAGCCAACATTCTGCATATTCTTCCTCTATCCAGGAAGTAGATGGCTATAAGGGCTGTCTCTATAGTAGTGCCAAAGATACATGAATTGAGTGTACCTGAAACAGTATTTGTGTAGCTCTATTTTGGCAGACGGAAGAGGGAGACATCTTTCTCTGCTAGTGAACATAGCACAACCTTCTCAGACACGCATAGAGGGACCAAAGAAGCACCCAGGCATCTTTCAATAAGTGAGCCTTATTGGTAAATGAGCTTTTATCTGACTTCCATAAGCAGATGCTAAAAGGACCCACAATTGGAAAGCATACCAAGCCCTGGAATAATTCAAGAAAGAAGCTCAATGAACTACTTAGAGAAGGGTAGTGATCTGAGCTACAACGATTTATATATTATATAAAATGGGCTGTGCATTGCAAAAAGGACAAAAATAATGGCTTTGGGGTTCATGGTCAGGGACTGCTAAATAATAGCCCAGGATTTTAGCAGTGGGCTTAAAGTGAAATGGATGGGTAAGCTTAGTTTTAAATAAATAAATGAGTGTCTATATTTAGTAGGCACTGCATCTAGGACTAGAGAGGGAGGGGAAAAGTTAACGTTTAAGAAGAGTCCAGGGCTTCCCTGGTGGCGCAGTTGTTGAGAGTCCGCCTGCTGATGCAGGGGACACGGGTTCGTGCCCCGGTCCGGGAAGATCCCACATGCCGTGGAGCAGCTGGACCCATGAGCCATGGCCGCTGAGCCTGCGCGTCCGGAGCCTGTGCTCCGCAACGGGAGAGGCCATGGAAGTGAGAGGCCCACGTACTGAAAAAAAAAAAAAAAAAAAAATGAAGAGTCCAAATAGCTTGAGGTAAAGCTAAAAAATATTGGTGAGGAAAAGGGAAGGAAAAAGAAACATCAAGTCTTAATCAGTACATAATGGGTTCCATTTTGCCAGGATGTTGGTCTGCTCCCCCCTAGAAGAGTCTGCACAGAACTAACACTTGTTAAATGTGTGACTTAACATTGAAAGAAAAAGGCATTCCAGAAAACCGGAGCTCCTAGAGCCCAAAACAGCACTCAGACTTAAAAATAACAAGTGTTCAATAAAAATTCCTACATATGAGATTGAATATCAAAGATCCTAAGGTACAGAGATGTATTTGAGTATTGAGAACCCAAGTATAAAAAACAGAAAGTTAGAAACCATAAAATTGTGTCTAGGAATTGAATCAAAAGTAATTGTTTCAAGACACTGTACTGGGCAAAATGGTAGTGGTGGTAATAAATAGATGAATAGGGCACACCCTTTGTCTTCAAATAGCCAAAAATCTATTTGGAACATTCATATAAAAATATCTAACTTTCAAAGGGAAAAAGAGTATTGAAGATTCACTCTACTGTGTATTGAAACATACTCCCAAGCTATAATAATTTTTAAAATGTGGGTCTGATGTAAAAGCAAACAGACATGTCAATGAAAAGAAAAAGCAGAACATAAGTGTTTTTTTTTTGCTTTTATTTTTGTTTTTTTGGATATATACCCAGGAGTGGAATTGCTGGGTCATATGGTAGTTCTATTTATTAGGTTTTTGAGAAACCTCCATACTGTTTTCCACAGTGGCTGCACCAATTTACATTCCCACCAACTGTGTGTGAGGGGTTGCTTTTCTCCACATCCTTTCCAACAATTGTTATTTGTATTCTTTTTAATAATAACTATTCTGCAGGTGTGAGATGATATCTCATTGTGGTTTTGATTTGCATTTCTCTAATAATTAGCAATATTGAGCATCTTTTCATGTGCCTGTTGGCCATCTGCATTTCCTCTTTGGAAAAATGTCTATTCAGTTCTTCTGCCTATTTTTTAATCAGGTTGTTTGTTTGTTCTGATGTTGAGCTTTATGAGCTTTTTATATATTTTGGATGTTAACCCCTTATCAGTGATATCATTTGCAAATATTTTCTCCCATTCAGTAGGTTGTCTTTTTTGTTTTGTCAATGGTTTCCTTTGCTGTGCAAAAGGTTTAAAGTTTAATTAGTTTCCATTTGTTAATTTTTGCTTTTATTTCCTTTGTTTTGGGAGACAGATCCAAAAAAATATTGCTATGATTTATATCAAAGAGTGTTCTGCCTATGTTTTCCTCTAGGAGTTATATGGTTTCCAGTCTTACATTTAGGTTTTTAATCCATTTTGAATTTATGTTTGTATATGCTGTTATAGAATGTTCTAATCTCATTCTTTTACATGTAGCTGTGCAGTTTTCCCAGTACCACTTATTGAAGAGACTGTCTTTTCTCCATTGTATATTTTTGCCTTCTTTATCGTAGATTAATTGATCATAAGCACATAGGTTTACCTCTGGGCTCACTATTCTGTTCCATTGATCTGTGTGTTTGTTTTTGTGCCAGTACCATACTGTTTTAATTACTGTAGCCTTGTAGTGTAATCTGAAGTCAGGGAGTGTGATTCCCTTGGTTTTGTCCTTCTTTCTCAAGATTGTTTTGGTTATTCTGGGTCTTTTGTATTTCCATACAGATTTTAAAATTACTTGTCCTAGTTCTGTGAAAAAAATGCCATTGGTATTTTTATAGGGACTGTAATGAATTTGTAGATTGCCTTGGATAGTATGGTCATACAACAAAAACACTAATTCAGAAAGATATATGCACCCCAATGTTCATAGCAGCATTGTTTACAATTGCTGAGATATGGAAGCAATCTATGTATCCATCAACAGATGAATGGATAAAGAAAATGTGGTGTATATATAAAATAGAATACTACTCAGTCATAAAAGGAATGGAATTTTGCCATTTGGAATAACATGGATGGACTTGGAGGATATTATGCTAAGTGACATAAGTCAGACAAAGAAAGACAAATACTGTATGATCATTTACATGTAGAATCTAAAAAATACAAGAAACTAGTTAATATAACAAAAAAAATCACAGATATAGAGAACAAACTAGTGGTTACCAGTGAGGAGAGGGAAGAGGGGAAGGGCAATATAGGGATAGGGAATTAAGAGGTACAAACTATTATGTATAAAATAAGCTACAAGGATATATTGTACAATACAGGGAATATAGCCAATATTTTATAATAACTATGAATAGAGTATAACCTTTAAATTTTGTGAATTACTATATTGTACACCTGTAACTTGTATAATACTGTACATCAACTATACTTCAATTAAAAAAAAAAAGAAGCACATAGATTCAGACTCTAGAGCCAAGATATATAAGAATCAAATAAATAAATAAAGTACATCAAAAATTAGTTTAAAGGGAACTCCCTGGAGGTCAAGTGGTTGAGTCTTGTCACTTTCACTGCTGGGGCCTGGGTTCAGTCCCTGGTTGGGGAACTAAGATCCCACAAGCCTCAGGGTGTGGCAAAAAAAATTAGTTTTAAAAGTCCAGTGTTATTCTATAAAGACAGAATGTAAGTCATGTGAAAAAATTCTGTTTAAAACTTGCATCATACACCAACATAATTGATTAAAGCATTAAATATTTTAAAACATTTTTAACTAGAAGAAAATATGTCAATGTTAAGCTGTTTTCAGGTTGAGGAAGAACTTACTGAGCTTAAGAAAAATAGAAGAAACCACAATGGAAAAGATTGAATAGATTTAACAACATTGAAAATTTTTAACTCCTCCATGAAAAGGGTTATGTAAAAAAACTCAAACAAACTGCACTATTTAAAAATATTTTCCAAAGGCTAATAATCCTTAATATACAAAAGGCTCATTTGAATAAATAGAAACAACTACAGAAACCTTAATAAATTATTGGGCAGAGAACATTATCAGAAAATCTACAAAATAAGAGACTTTAATGACTGGTAAATATGGAAAAACATCCAAATTCACTGATACTCAGACAAATGTATAATAAAAAGACAGTATCTCTATCAAAATTCCAATGATATTCTTCAAAGAAATGGAAAAGCTGATCCTCAAATTCACATGCAATTGCAAAGGGCCGTGAATAGCCAAAACAGTCTTTTGAAAAAGAATGTTGGAGGGCTTACATCTCCTGACTTTGAAACTTATTATAAAGCTACAACAACTAAAACAGTATATTACTAGCATAAGAGCTGGCATGTATAACAATGGGATAGAACAGAGAGCCCAGTAACAAACTTATATATATGGTCAACTAATTTTTGACAAGAGTACCAAGACCATTCAATGGGGAAAGGACAGTCTTTTCAACAAACGATGCTGGTAAAACTGTATATACACATACAAAAGAATGAATTTGGACATTTACACCATATACAAAAATAACTCAAAGTGAATCAAAAATGTAAACTTAAGAGCTAGAACTATAAAAATCCTAGAAGAAAACATTGGGGAAAATCCTCATGACATTGGAGTGGCAAAAATTTCATAGATGTGACACCAATAGCACAGGCAACAAAAGAAAAAATAGATATACTGACTTCATCAAAATCAAGAACTTTCATGCATCAAAGAAACTATAAAGAAAGCAAAAAGACGATCTAAATAATGAGAAAAATATTTGCAAATCATATATCTGATAAGGTACTAATATCCAGAATATACAAAGAATACCTAAAACTCAAAAATGAAACAACCCAATTCCAAAATTTGTAACATTTCTCCAAAGAAGATATATACAAATGGCCAATGAGTACATTAGAAAGGTGCTCAAAATCATCAGTCTTTAGGGGAATGCAAATCAAAACCACAATGAGATACCACTTCACAGCTACTAGGATAGCTTTATTTTTTAAAAAAAGAAAGAAAGAAATATAACAAGTGTTGGTGAGAATGTGGAAAAATTGAAAGTCTCACACATTACTAGTGAGAATGTAACATGATGCAGTCACTATGAAAAACAATTTGGCAGTTTGTCAGAGTTAACCATAGAATTACCATAAGATCCCAAAATTCCACTTCCAAGTATATAATCAAAAGAATTAAGAGGGCTTTCCTGGTGGCGCAGTGGTTGGGGGTCCGCCTGCCGATGCAGGGGACATGGGTTCGTGCCCCAGTCTGGAAGGATCTCACATGCCGCGGAGTGGCTGGGCCCGTGGGCCATGGCTGCTGAGCCTGCATGTCCGGAGCCTGTGTTCTGCAGCGGGAGAGGCCGCAGCAGTGAGAGGCCTGCGTACTGCAAAAAAAAAAGAATTAAGAGTAGGGACTTAAACAAATATTTGTATACCAACATTCATAACAATATTATTCACAATAGCCAAAAGGTGGAGAAAAAACAAGTGTCCATTGACAGATTACTCAGAATGTGGCATATACATACAATGGAATAGTAATTAGCCACAAAAAACAATGGAATTTTGATATATGCTACAACATAGATGGACTTTGCAAACATTATGCTAAGTAAAATAAGCCAGACACAGAAAGACAAATATTATGTGATTCCACTTATATGAGGTACCTAGAATAGGCAAATTCATGGAGATAAAAAGTAGGTAAAAGATACCAGGAGCTGAGGGGGAGGGAAACATGGAAGTTATTTTTTAATGGGCAGAGTTTATGTTGGGGTTGATAAAAAATTAGGGGGTGGATATAGTGGTGTTTGTTACACAACATTGTGAATATGTTTAATGCCGCTAAATTTTACACTTACGAATGTAAAAATGACAAATATTACACATATATTACTACAATAAAAAAGACAATGATCTACCATTTTCCCAAATCAATGTATATGCAGGTCAGGTCTGTGCCCAGGAGTTCATAAACAATCTTATGGATTGTCTTTCCTGAGCTCCTCTCACTCTGCAAAGATTAAAAACAGTGGAAATATCTAGTGTTGAGAATAGTGATGGAGAAAAGGTATTCTCATACATTGTTTATAGGAATGTAAACTGGTACAATCCTTAGGAAAGGTAATTTGGAGATAGATGGAGAGAGATAGAGATAGAGGTAAATATAGGGACAGAAAGAGAGAAATATATATCTTCCACATTTCCTACAAAGAAATAAGAAAATATAATTATGTTAACAGTGTTTATTACTTAATAATAGGACAATAGGTTGTTATTGTTTAAGTTGGATACTTTATTATACACTTCAAATTTTATATAATGAACGCTTATTGTCTGTATAATTATAAAAATATTCTAAGAAACATAGGAACAGGAAAAAAATACAATTGACAATATAAATCATTTTTAAATGCCAGATGATTGAAAGAGACAATAAGTGCCTTAGAAAGTCAGCTTTCCTGGCCAGGGAAACCTTCTCAAAAGAGCTGGGTTATAACAGATTCCAATAAACTGAGAGAATGGCTGAAGACATCCTAGGTAGGCAGAATAGAGGTGAGAATACAAATGGTAATACCAGCCTGGCTAGAGTATACATAGGGCAAAAGTCATAGACTGGCAGCCCTCAGCCATGTGTTCTTTTGACAAAACTGTTTTTATTTAAGTGGTCGACAATATCTAAAAATGCAAAGATTTCATATAAAAATCTGAATTTCTGGCTTTTCTTGAAAAAATGAAAACTCTGGCAACACCGGGCTTGCAAGTTCCACATAGCAATAATCAGCTTAGCCATGAATTATATATACACTGTAGGTGGAAAATTTGCTTCCCAGTTTGCCACAGTACTCACTCAGCTAGACCCACTAATTGGCATTACCCGCCTGATGCCTATGATCATTTGATTTTGTAAATCCTCTCACAGGAAATCAGTAAGAGAAAAGAAAGCTTAGGGTTAGACTATAGATGGCCCTAAATGTTAGATTATGGAATTTGGATCTGATTCAATAGACAGCAGATAGCTCTTGAAGGTTTTTGAGTGGATGAGTAACAATAATATTAAGAGCTGAATATGGTAAAGTTTAAACAGCTTATAGCTTGCACAATGAATTTGAGGTTGAAAGAAAAAGAAACAGCCTCAGTGTGAAGAGAGAAGATGTCTGAAAAGTGGTGTTAAGGGTGAAAAAAAGAAGGGTTAAAACACAAGAGTGAAGAATTGGCAAAATGTGGTGACTGAATCTTGATGTGGCACATGAGGGAAAAGGTCAAAACTAATAGAGGAAGAAGGCTTAGGGAGAAGAAAGGCAAAGATAAGCCTGGGGGCGGAAGAAAATGATGTTATTACAGAAGTAGGACATTTAATAGGCAGGGTGAATCTAGGAATACACAGTAAATTCATGTAAACCTTTATGCAGGTTTGTACATCTGTTTTTCCTATTAAAATGCAGAGCCGGGCTTCCCTGGTGGCACAGTGGTTGGGAGTCTGCATGTCGATGCAGGGGACACGGGTTCATGCCCTGGTCTGGGAGGATCCCCCATGCCGTGGAGTGGCTGGGCCCATGGGCCATGGCCGCTGAGCCTGTGCGTCTGGAGCCTGTGCTCCACAACAGGAGAGGCCACAACAGTGAGAGCCCTGTGTATCGAAAAAAAAAAAAATGCAGGGCCATGTTTTATTTTTCTGTCAATCTTCAGCACCTAGCACAGGGTCTGGAATTTTAAAAAAAACATATCCACTAAATGCTACTTGAATCCAATATAATTTAAAGTACTACAGCAAGATAAACAAGTAACAATGTTAAGGATGATAGTCTAGAGCTCAGGAAAGAGGTTAGAAGCAGAACTATAAATCTGGGAGTCATCCACATGAATAAGAGAATAGAAGACATAAAAAAGGGATAAGGTCACTTAGTGGAAATTGAGTTGAAAAACAGAGCACAGGGGAGTAAAATTCAGAGAACAGATACACTGAAGAGATGGGAAGAAATCAGGGAGGAAAACAAAAGAGAAAAATTGAGCAAAGTAAGAAGAGACTCTGAATGATAGAAAGCTGATGGAGAAAAGACTTCTAAGATGGAGTAGTTGGGCATATCACCAAGGATAAATTAGACAAACATAATGTAGAAGCAAGTTATAGAAGTTTGATTCCATTTATATAAAGATCAAAGAAAAACAGATAAAACTAGCAATATATTTATGTAAAGATGTGTGTATAAGCTTCCCATGTACGGGATAAAATGAATTTTCTTAAAAAAAAAGCAAGCAGATGATTAACACAAAATTCAAATTAGTTGTTACTTGGTGGATGGGGATAGAGGAGGATGTAGGGAAGAGGAATACAAGGTAGGCAAATGTTCTGTGTCTTAATATAGAGATTACATGGATATTTGTTATGTTATTAGTGAAACTGTACATATTTTAATAGAGAGAGAAGAAGCTTGGTAGCATTTCCAAATCCACAAATATATTCTATGGATATATTACACAAGCAATCAAATGCAAATACATTTGCTTCCATAAGTATGTTCACTGCAACACTGTGGTAACAATAATCTGGATGCAACCAAAATGTCTATCAATAGGAAACCAATTAAATAAGCTATAATTCATTCTTACAAGGGAAGACTACTCAGTCATTTTTTAAATGAGGTAAATCTGTATATACCAATATAGAATGGACTATGAGACTTATTTTTAAGTGGAGGAAGTAATCAGATAATAGATTATACATAATATGACCCTCTTTGTATTAAAAGGTATTTGATTATGCACAGAAAATTTCTGGAAGGATATACAATAAAGTGTTGCAGTCATTACTTCCTGGGATTAGAAATGAGGAATCCAGAACAGGGTTGGAAAACTTTTACTTTTTACTTTATACCTTTCAAAATAACCCACCAAGGACGGTTGTTTTTGTTTTTCACTTCCTTCATTTCTTTTTTTTTCATATAGTTTATTTTATTTTATTATTTTTTTTTTTGGATGACAAATTTGCAGAATTAGTGAGGAAGAGAAGAAAGACTGGGACAAGCCACTAATTTGATGATTTCAAAGTCACTAGGAGACTTTACTAGAATAGGTTTTTAGAATGGTGGGAACAGAAGATAGGCTGAAGATAAAGAAAATCTCAGTAACAAGAATATGTTACTCTTGAAAAATCTGATGATAAAAAGAGAAAGAAACAGAATGGTTGATAGTAAGAATGACAAAGATAAATTAGGGGCTCGGTTAGGCCAGGTTTTTTATTATTGTGATTTTAAAGGGCTTGTAGAGCTGAGCTTGTTTATAGGTAAAGGGGAAAAAGTCAGTGGAGAGAAAGAGATGTTGATGAAGGTAAAGGTGAGTGCTTTAAAAGGCTCAGAACAAAGTCAAAACTAGGGAGGAAATAACCTGAAGCATTCTAAGGGAGCAGCTGAAAGAAGACAATGATGGACAGGCTCTCCCTTGAGAGGAATACTGAGAGAGCATGAACTCGAAGAACCCCAGGGAGGGACAGCTGACATCTGGGGCAGCAGACTA
Organism: Pseudorca crassidens; assembly: GCF_039906515.1. Taxonomy (NCBI): domain Eukaryota; kingdom Metazoa; phylum Chordata; class Mammalia; order Artiodactyla; family Delphinidae; genus Pseudorca; species Pseudorca crassidens. Next base: position 46,092,976 of record NC_090317.1, on the reverse strand, counting down.
TCAAATAGGATGAGCACAGAAAAGCACTCTCTTGACATGGACAAAAGAGGGATTTTTTTTTAAGTGTAAGGAAGAAGTTTCATGAGGAAGAAAAGTCAAAAGTAGACTCTAAAAAATCAAGGAGAGAACTAGAAAAAAGGAAATCTAGGTATAGAAACTCAAAAGTATGTCATTGATCTTGGAGGTAAAGAAGAAAGGAGAAATACATATATCTACAAATGACACTTCATTTAGAGGATGATATAGGGAGCAGAGAATCAATGGCACACCGGGTTAGATTCCATAATATATTTATTATTATTATTATATTTTGGAGAGAAACATGCACACAAAAATAACTTTCCACAAAGTTTTCTTCAAGACTTTGAACATTTTCATTCTGTACTGCTTCTACTTTCCTCAAGACACTTTGAAGTTTGCCCTGTGCACGTCCCTGTAGTCTGGTTTACTGGGAGGCTTTGGCTTCAGGTGCAAGGAACTCTAAGCTCAAAAGGGAGCAAGCTCTATTTAAATGAAGCACTCCATATTTTCCCTGCCTTGTCCAAAAGACTAGGGGAAGATAAACCCAAATGTACCATTCTTATAGAAAATATCTTCCCCTTGGCCTCTCAAGACAAGCCTCTACTGAAAACTGTGTCGAGGTTACCCTCCCTGGCCTCTGCTTCTTGGATTCAAGATTTATTTTCAAATAACAGTTTTTACCTCTTTGACCTGTTTTTCAACACAGTGAATCTTTTTTTTTTTTTCCATTTTCACATGCAGGGGCTTTATTTTCATGATAGACTGAGTCTCTTCACAGTGTCAAGCATGGCATGATCCTTGAAAAAGTCTAATGTGACATGACAGACAGACAGCACAGCCAGAAAAATCCAAAAAGAAAATCTCAAAGTGACCTTTCTTAAAACACAGACAGAAAAACACATAACTATTTCCTTAAACCTAAAGAATTTCATGAGGTGAAAGAGGCTAATAGTCTTTGCCAGGTAAAACTAACTACTCTACTGAAAAAAAAAGGACCCTGATGAGCCCATATACTTTTTAATGATAGATACAAACAAAATCCACTTTATTTAGACACTAAAAAGTTTGATTACAGAAAGTAAAATGTATAATTAGTCCAAAATGATGTGAAGTATATTTGGTTACCATGTATACCATGTGGGCTATATTCCTTCTGTCAAGAATAAATAGACTGAGGGAAAGCAGGTCCAACTAGTCAGTACCAGGAGAAACTGCCTATGCTACAAAATAGGTAGTATACTATAAAATTCTGAAGCGAGAGCCCCCAACTCTATTTCAATTAGTATGACCTCCTGACATTTTGAGTTTTCTATGGTGAAGATAGTTCTTTGGTTAGGTCTTATAAAGACGTCACTGGGATTGGGAATGTGTCAACTCCCAAGCTGCATAGCCTTTAAGCATTATCAAGTAAGAATAGATAAGTGGAAAGAAACAAATCAAACATCAGTACGAGCCAATACACATTATTCACAGATTTCATATTTTCACATTTGCCCACTCACTGAAATTTATTTGTAAACCTAAAATCAATATTCACAGAGCTTTTGCAGTCATTTGCAGACATGTACATGCACATGCACAGAGCAGTGAAAAGTTCGAGTCTCCCGTAAACATGTTCCCTGCTGAGGTTGAACAAGGTGACATCCTGCCTTCTTGTTTCAGATCTCATACTGTAAAGAATCCCATGGTATATTTAATGCCACATATTTGCTTCATTTTTAGTAATTTCACTTTTTTTGTATGGCTCCCAAACATAGTCCCATGGTGCTGTCTAGTGTGCTTAAGCTTAAGAAGGTTGTGGTATGCCTTATGTGAAAAAAAAAATGTGTTATATAAGCTTTGTTCATGTATGAGTTATAGTGCTATTGGCCATTAGTTCAATGTTAATAAATAAATAATATATATTAAATAAGGTGTTTTTAAATAGAAATACATATAAAACAAGGTTATATGTTGGTCTATTGACAAAAATGTTGTGACTAGAGGCTCACAGGCACTTAACACTGTATTTTCCTTAGAGACAATGATTGAATATTCATTAATTCAGCATTTTCATTGAAGAGCAAAACTCTCATATGACTGTATTTTCCCAAATTCTGATCCTGTCCAAGAAACACATTAGGGAGGAAGGTGGCTATGAGTCAGGAATCCAGCATCACTTATTTTCTTATTGGTATGGTAAATGAGAATCCTAGTTATAAAAACATATTGTGAAACATTAATAATAAGGAAAATAGGTAAGAGATAATTAAAGAATGAAAAAATGCTTAGGTCAGTGCTTGACACATAACATTTGAATATGAATATAAGAAGCTACTTCTAATTTCACTACAAAACTCATTAGAAATAAATAACTGAAAAATCGTTGGAGTCTACATAGGGCTGCAATAGTTTATATCTCCACCAGCAAGAATAGGAAGACCTTGTGATGAAAGGATCATAGGATAAAGTCCTTAGAAAGGAATTGATTTAGTATTGTAGCTAAATTAGCTCTATACACAAACTAGTGAAACTGAAAATCAAGATTCAAAATGATCAAACTGATTCCATGTAACCTAACTGTATGGAAGAAAAAATTCCAAGACTATTTAAAGGAGTAAAACAAAGCCCAGCACTCCACAGTATAAAATTCACAAGATCTCGCAAACTTGTGTTACAATCAAAACTCACTAAGCTTACAAAGAAACAGAGAAATATGACCCATTGCCAGGAGAAAAAAAGGTTAATCAATAGAAGCACACCCATAATTGACAGAAAATGATGGTATTGGCAAACAAAGATGTTTAAATTTATAGTCCATATTTTCAAGATGGTATAGAAAACCATGAACATAAAAAAGAGAATGGAAAGTATAAAAAAGACCAAATGATATGATTTTGGAAATGAAAAATGCAGTAGACTGAATTATACAGATTAGACACTGCAGAAGAAAAGATAAGTGAACCTGAAGACATAGTAATAGACACTATACAAAATAAAGGACAAAGAGCTAAGAAAGACTAAGAAAATAAGCAGATCATCAGTGATTTATGTAACAAAATCAAGTAATCTAACATATATGTAATTGGAGTTCCAGAAAAGTGAGAGGGTTAGAAAATATTTGAAGAAGCAATATTCAAAATATTTCCAAATTTTATTAAAATCATAAATGTAAAGAACCAAGAAGTTAAAAAATCCCAAACAGAAGAAACATAAAACCATACTAAGGCCCATAATAATCAAATTTCTGAGAACTAGTGATAATTTTTAAAAACCTCATAGAAAATCCAGAGAAAACACACAGACACACACACGCATGCAGACACACACACACACACACATAAAACCAAGATAAGAAAGACATCACTCTTCTAGTCAGAAACCATAAAAGACAGAAAATAATGGAGAGACATTATCAAAGCACTAGAAGAAAACAAACAAACAAACACAAAGTGTCAACCTAGATTTCTATACCCAGAGAAAACAGGTTTAAAAAAAAGGTCAAATGATGACTTTTTCAGACAAACAAAAGTTGGAAGAATCCATCATCACTAAATTGCACTACAGAACATGTTATAGAAACTTCTTCAGCCAACTGAAATTATACCAGAGAGAAATTTGTATCCACCTAAAAAATGAAGAATGAAATGGTAATATAGGTAAATAAAAAATATATTTTAAGTCTCCCTATTAGATAATTGACTGTATAAAGAATAAATAGCAATATATTTTGGGTGTGATAACATAAATAAAAGAAAAATGTACAAAACAATGGCATAAAGTATGAGAGGGAAATAGAAGTATACCCTTGTAGATTCTAATACAATAAATAAAATGATATAATATTATTTTAATATAGACTGTGATAATATAAATTGCATATTTTAAACACTAGAGAAATTACTATAAAAAAGCAAAGCTGTATAGCTTTTTTTAAAAAGTGTAAATAAGGTGGATTTTTAAAAAATACATAATCCAAAAGAGGCAGGAGGAGGACAAAAGGAATAAAGAAGAGAAGGGCAAGTAGAAGGAAAATAGGAAGATGATAGGTTTAAGTGAAATTTCACTGATAATTATATTACATACAAATGGTCTAAACACTCCAAATAAAAGACAGATATCCAAATTGGATAATTAAGCAAGACCTGACCACATGGAGGAACTCAATATAAAGAAATAGTCATATTAATAGTAAAACATACAATGATGTACCATGCAAACACAAATCAAACTGAAGCTTCAGTAGCTATATTAATATAAGATAAATTATATTTCAGAAGAATATCACTAAGATATAAAAGAGGGGCATTTTATAATGATAAAGGTATAGACTCATTAAGAAGATATAATAATCCTTAAATGTGTATGTATCTAATTACAGTGATTTAAAATAAATGAAGCAAAAACAAATAGAACTGAAGGAAAAGAGATAAAATAACATTTTCAACTGGATATTTCAATACTCTTATCTCCATTATCAATAGAAAAAGCAGACAGAAAATCAGTAAGGATATAGGTGGCTTGAACAATACTATCAACCAAGTTGACCTAATGGATAGTTATAAAATATTGCACAAAACAATAGAAAAATACATATTCTTTTCAAATGCACATGGAATATTCACAAAATAAACCATATTCTGAGCCATAAAACAAGTCTAAATAAATTTAAGAGTATGAAATCATGAAATGTGTCCTCTGACAATAATGTAATTGAGAAATCAATAACAAAGATTTTCTGAAAAGTCTTTAAAAATTAAATATATTTGTAAGTAATCCATGGGTCAAGGAAGAAGTCAGAAGGGAACTATGTTATTTTTAACTGAATAAAATTAAAAATACGACATATCAAAATTTGTGAGATGCAGCTAAAGCAGTACTTAGAAAAAAGTTTTATACCATTAAATACTTATATTAGAAAAGAAAATCTCTAATCAGTTAATCTAAGTTTCCTAAGAAACCAGTAAAGGAAGAGTAGTTAAACTAAATAAGAGTAAGAAAATAATAAAGAGAAGAAATGAATGAATGAGAAGACAAAAAATAACAGAGAAAAATCAATTCTACCAAAAGTTGATTTCTTGAAAAAATCAATAAAAGCAATCAAATCCTACCTAGACTCAGCAAGGAAAAGAAGAGGGAAGACACAAATTACCATTATCAGAAATAAAGGACGAGACATCACAACAAATCCTTCAGATATTTAAAGGAATCATAAGTACCTCATTCCAGGTAACATGGGATAAGCACATTCCACCATTTTCACCATCTGAGCATAACTATAAACCTGAACAGAATTCATGGACTAGCTATATGAGGACTCAGAAAATTAAGTAACAGCAGGTAGATTGAAGGAGAATTTAAAATAAAACTAAACCAGTGGTGTTTTTGCCAATTTACCAATTTCACCAATTTACCATTTTTTTTCCTTCAATATCTCCCAATTTCAACTCAGTGAAGCCTGAAATCCAGCACTGAGCACTGTGGTGCAAACATAGAGGCATCAAGGAGAAGCCTGGCTCAAGGAGCAGGAAAGATAATAAGTAAAGCTCAAAGAGAGTAGAGAAAATCTCCAGGTATTTTTCTATCCTTTTTCTCTGTTCTCTCCCATCCCAGCTTCCAGGCAGTCCTGTAGTGACAGCAGCAAGATTTATAGCAGCCAGCAAGATGAGAGAGCAGAAACCAAAATTCAGAGACAGGAAACTTTCTCTCCATTGATGGGGGGGGGGAGTTATGAATTCAGAAGGTTGAGACCAAACCCCAATGCTATGTTTTTTCTTCTCTCTGTCCTCCTACAGCTTATCCCTAGAGACAGTGTAACTGTGGGAGGTTTCTGGATGGAAAAATTTTAAAAGGAACACCAAGGAACCATCATATCAAGGACATAGTAGAGTGGGAGGAGCTCAGGAAAGACAGCCCACAAAACTGTTTATGAACTCCTGGGTATGGCCCTGACCTGCATATGTATGGATATTGTCCTAATTAGCATAATACAGGCTTTGAGAACTAAGCTAATGAATAGACCTCTGCCCATGTTCCAGGTTGACCACTGGGTGGCATACACATGGGGAAGATTCAAATAACATTAAAAATTGAATTGACATTTGAATCTCAGCACATAGAAGGTAGGTTGAATTGTAATCTGAACCTAACCAGACCAATTGCTAGAAAAAAATGTATCAACATTCTCCATAATATTTTAAATAAGACTCAGAGTCTCCTAACCTAATATTCCTAATATCCAATAAATAATACAAAATATTTGGCATTTGAATAACCACATAAATGTCAACTGCATGGAAAAATACAATCAACTTACAGCAAGGTTAAGATTACACAAATGCTGGAATTATCTGATAAGACTTTTAACAGCAGTTAACAATTCTCAACTGAGTAACTGCAAACACTCTTGAAAGAATTATTAAAACAGAAAATATAAGCAGAACAGAACTTATAAAAAAAAACCAAAAGGAAATTTTAAAACTTAAAACTACCATAACTGAAACAAAGAAACTTACTGGATGGACTCAATAGCAGAACAGAGATAACAGAAGAAATAGTCAATGAAGTTGAAGACATCCATAGAAATAATTGAATATGAACAACAGAGGAGAAAATATTTTAAAAAATAAACAGATCCTCAGAGACCTATGAGAAAACAACAAAAGGTATAACATTTGTGTCATCAGGACTCAAGAAAGAAAGGAGAAATAATGTAGTGCTAAAAAAAATTGAAAAAATAATCAACGAAACTTACCCAAGTTTAGTGAAAGATACACAGTATTACTTTTCTATTGCTGCTGTAAATAAATTACCACAGATTCAGCAGATGAAAAAAACCCACAAATTTATTATCTCCCATATCTGTGTATAGGTCTGAAGTCAGGTACAGCATGGCTCAGTTTGTTCCTCCACTGAGAATCTCACAAAGACAAAACCAATGTATCATCCAACCTGATCTGGAGGCTCTGGGTTAGAACTGACTTCCCAGCTCATTCAGGTTGTTGGCAGAATTCACTTTCATGTAGGACTGAGGTCACCATTTTCTTGCTGACTGTCAGCCAGGAGTTGTTCTTTGCATTCCCTGGTTCATGGCTCATGGTTAATCGCTCCTGTCAAAATCAGCAATGCAGGTCAAGTTCTTGTCATGCTTTAAATTTCTCTGACTCCTCTACTCCTGGCACATCACAATAACATATTTTTTTCTGCTGCATCTCTCTGAGTAACTTTTCTGCCTTCCTCTTCCACTTTCAAGGGCTCATGTTATTACGTTGGTCCCATTTAGCCTATCTTAGAGTAAGCTGATTAAAAATTTCAATTCCAATGCAAAGACCTTTTTCCCATATAACATATATTCACATGTACTGGGGATTAGGGTATGGGCATCTTTGGGGGACCATTATTTTGCCTACCACATAAATCTGTATATTCAGGAGCTGAGGACATCCCAAACAGGATAAACCAAAATACATCTCCACTCAGGTACATCATAATCAAACTACTGACAACCAAAGATAGAAAAAATTCTTGAAAGTAGACAGGGAAATGATGCATTATCTAGAGAGGAACAACAATTCAAGTAAATGATGATTGCTCATTAGAAATCAAGAAACAAGAATTAGCAACATATTTTTCAAGTACTAAAAGGAAAATATTGTCTACCTAGAATTCTATATCCAGCAAAATTATCCTTCAGGGATGAAAGAGAAATCAAGATATTCTTTAATGAAAGAAAACCAATGTAATTCATTACCAGCAGGTATGTTCTTAAAAAATTTGTGAAGGAAGCTATTCAAGTAAAAAAGGGAAACACTACCAGAAGGAAAATTGGGACATAAATAATAAAGGAGAGCAACATAAATGGTAAATAACGAGATATGAGACTATTCTTCTATTCACTTCTATAAAACATCTGTGATAGTTCAAACCAAAAAGTATAACATTGTTTGATTGATGAGGTTTTAAATGTATATAAAAGTGATATATAAGACACCTAGAGAGGAAAAGCTTTCAAACTTTCACCACTGAGTGTAATGTTAGCTGTGGGCTTGTTAAATTTTGTTGAGGTATGTTCATTTTATGCCTAATTTGTTGAGGTTTTTAATCATGAAAGGATTTTGTATTTGTCAGATACCTTTTCTTCATCTATTGAGATGATCATATATACATATATATATATATATATATTTTTTTTTTTTTTTTTTTTTTTTTTGCGGTACATGGACCTCTCACTGTTGTGGCCTCTCCTGTTGTGGAGCACAGGCTCCAGACATGCAGGCTCAGTGGCCATGGCTCATGGGCCCAGCCACTCCGTGGCATGTGGGATCTTCCCGGACTGGGTCACGAACACGTGTCCCCTGCATCGGCAGGTGGACTCTCAACCACTGCGCCACCAGGGAAGCCCGATCATATAATTTTTATCTTTCATTCTATTAATGTGATATAGTATGTTGAAACATCCTGCATGCCAGGGATAAATTCCAATTGGTCATGGTATATGATCCTTTTAATGTGCAATTGAATTCAGTTTCCTAATATTTTGTTGAGGATTTTTACATTTATATTCATCAGGGATATTGACCTGTAGTGGGGGTTTTGTTTGTTTGGTTGGTTGGTTGTTTTTGTAGTATCCTTATCTGGCTTTTTTATCAGGGTAATGTTGGCTTCATAAAATGATTTGGGGAGTGTTTCCTCTTCTTCAATGTTTTGGAAGACTTTGAGGATTGGATTTAATTCTTTTAATGTGTGATAGAATTCACCAAGGAAACCATCTTGTCCTGAGCTTTTCTTTGTTGGGAGGTTTTTGATTACTAATTCAACCTCCCTACTCATTGTTAGTCTGTTCAGATTTTCTATTTCTTCTTGATATATAGTCTTGGAAAGTCGTATGTTTCCAGAAATTTATCTATTTATTCTAAGTTATCAAATCTGTTGGTGTATAACTGTACACAGTAGTCTTTTATGATATTTTGTATTTCTGTGGTATCAGTTATAAAGTTTCCTTTTCCATTTCTGATTTTATTAATTTGTCTTCTCTCTTTTTTCTTAGTGTAGCTAAAGTTTTGTCAATTTTGTTTATCTTTACTATTTATTTTTATTTGTTTGAAACCACAAAAGACCTCAAAATAGCCAAAGCAATCCTGAGAAAGAAGAACAAACCTGAAGGTATCATGCTTCTTGACTTCAAACTGTACTACAGAGACCAAGACTCTGGAAGCATGTGCTTCTCTTCTCCAGCAGCATCTCTGTTAGACATTCCACTCTGGAAGGCTGCCAGGCTCAGTTTGTAAAGTGATCCTGGCAGATACTCAGGGACCAAGCATCTTCAGCGTGGGGCTATGCTGGGAGGATCTGCTTCACACATGAATGAGGTGAATTTTCTTGGCAAGGCTGCTGGCAGCTCTAGAGTAACAATGTAACTGGTCTGTGATGTTCCATTTACAAATTCCTAGAAGATGGAGACAAGATGGTGGAGTAGAAGGATGTGAGCTCAACTATATAACATATAACAACTAACTACTGAAAAACAATTAAAAAATAAACCTCTGGAACTTACCAAAAAAGATATCCTACATCCAAGGATGAAGAAGAAGCCATGATGAGACAGTAGAAGGGGCACAACTGTGATAAAATCAAATCCCATTACCACCAGGTGGGTGACCCACAAACTGGAAAATAATTATACCACAGAAGTTCTCCCACAGGAGTGAAAGTTCTGAGCCCCACATCAGCCTCCTCAGCTTGGGGGTCTGGCAATAGGAAGAGGAGTCCCCAGAGAAACTGCCTTTGAAGGTCAGCAGGTTTTGATCACAGGAATTCCACAGGACTAGGGGAAACAGAACTCCATTCTTGGAGAGCACACACAAGGTCTCATGCACAACAGGACCCAGGGACAAAAGCAGTGACCTCATAAGGGCCTGTGCCAGATCTAACTAATAGTATTGGAGGGTCTCATGCAGAGGCAGGGGATGGCTGTGGCTCACTACGGAGACAAAGACACTGGTGGCAGCAGTGCTGGGGAGTACTCCTTGGCATGAGCCCTCCTGGAAGCCACCATTTTCTCACCAAGACCTTACCTGACCCAACAGCCTGTAGGTACCAGTGCTGCTGGGTCATCTCAGGACAAACAACCAACAGAGCAGGAACACAGCACCACTCATCAGCAGACAGGCTACCTAAAGTCTTCCTGAGTACAGAGCTGCCAGTTCACACACTGAAACGGCCCTGACCACAAGAGGGACAAGACACAGCTCCAGCCACCAGTAGACAGTAATCAGTCCCTCCCCTCAGGAAGCCATCACAAGGGTCTTATACAGCCTCACTCAACAGGAGGCAGACACCAGAAACAAGAAAACTACAACCCTGCAGCCTGTGGAATGGAAACCACAATCACATAAAGTTAGAAAAAATGAGACAGCAGAGAAATATGTCCCAGATGAAGGAAAAAGACAAAAACCTCAGAAGAACCACTAAATGATGTGGAAATAGGCAATTTACACAAAAAATAATTCAGAGTACTGATAGAAAAGATGATCCAAGATCTTGGAAAAAGAATGGAAGCACAGATTGAGAGAATACAGATAAGCTTAACAAAGACATAGAAGAACCACAGAACAAACAAAAAGAGAAGAACAATACAATAACTGAAAGAAGAATTCACTACAAGGAATCAATAGCAGAATAACTGAGGCAGAAGAATGGATAAGTGACCAGGAAGACACAATGGTGGAAATCAATGCCATGGAAAATAATAAAGAAAAAAAATTAAAAGAAATGAGGACAGGGGCTTCCCTGGTGGCACAGTGGTTGAGAGTCTGCCTGCTGATGCAGGGGACATGGGTTCATGCCCCGGTCTGGGAAGATCCCACATGCTGCAGAGCGGCTGGGCCCGTGAGCCATGGCCACTGAGCCTGCATGTCCGGAGCCTGTGCTCCACAATGGGAGAGGCCACAACAGTGAGAGCCCCATGTACTGCAAAAAAAGAAAAAAGAAATGAGAACAATCTAAGAGACCACTGAGACAACATTAAACGCACCAACATTTGCATTATATGGGTCCCAGAAGAAGAGAGAGAGAGAAAGGACCTGAGAAAATATTTGAAGAGATAATAGTTGAAAATTTCCATAACAAGGAAAAGGAAATAGTCATGCAAGTCTAGGAAGCACAGAGTCTCAGGAATGATAAACCCAAGGAGGAACATACTGTGACATATAGTAATCACAGTGACAAAAATTAAAGACAAAGAAAAATGTTAAAAGCAACAAGGGAAAATTAATAAAAAACATGCAAGGGAATTACCATAAGGTTATCAGCAGATTTTTCAGCAGAAAATCTACAGGCCAGAAGGGAGTAGCAGGATATAAAGTAATGAAAGAGAAGAAGCTTCAACCAAGAATTCTCTACCCAGAAAGACTCTCATTCAGATTTGATGGAGAAATCAAAAGCTTTATAGATAAGAAAAAGCTAAGTGAATTCAGCACCTCCAGACCAGCTTTGCAATGAATGCTAAAGGAACTATTCTAGGTGAAAAAAGAAAAGGCCACAACTAGAAACAAGAAAATTACAAATGGAAAAGCTCACCAGTAAAAGCAAACATACAATAAGATAGGAAATCATTGACACACAAATATGATATCAAACCAGGAATAGTGAGGAGAGTGCAAATGCAGGATATTGGAAGTGCATTTGAAATTAAAAGACCATCAGCTTAAAACAGCCTTGTCTGCTATAACAAAATCTCATGGTAACCACACACCAAAAATCTACAATAGATACACACATAAAAAAAGAAAAAGGAGTCCAAACACAGCACTAAATTTAGTCATCAAATCACAAGAGAAGATAACAAAAGAGGAAGGGAGGAAAAAAGACCACCAAAAACAAATCCAAAGCAATTAATAAAATGGCAATAAGAACATACATATCAATAATTACTTTAAATGTAAATGAACTAAATGCTCCAACCAAAAGAGATAGACTGGCTGAATGGATACAAAAACAAGACCCATAGAAATGTTGTCTACAAAAGACCTACTTCAGATCTAGGGATACATACAGACTGAAAGTGAGGGGATGGAAAAATGTATTCCATGCAAATGGAAATCAAAAGAAAGCTGGAGTAGCAATACTCAGACAAAAAATAGACTTGAAAATAAAGGCTGTTACTAGAGACAAAGAAGGACACTAGATAATGATCAAGGGATCAATCACAGAAGAAGATATAACAATTGTAAATATATATGTACCCAATATAGGAGCACCTCAATATATAAGGCAAATACTAACAGCCATAAAAGGAGATATTACAGTAACACAATAATAATGGGGGTGGGCTTCCCTGCTGGAGCAGTGGTTCAGAGTCCACCTGCCAATGCAGAGGACATGGGTTCATGCCCTGGTCCGGGAAGATCCCACATGTCGTGGAGCGGCTGGGCCCGTGAGCCATGGCCACTGAGCCTGCGCGTCCGGAGCCTGTGCTCCACAATGGGAGAGGCCACAGCAGTGAGAGGCCCACGTACCACAAAAAAATAAAAATAATAATAATAGTGGGGGTCTTTAACACCCCACTTTCATCAATGGACAGATAATCCAGACAGAAAATCAATAAGGAAACACAGACATTAAATGTGACATTAGAATAGAGGAATTTAATTGATATTTATAGAGCATTCCATCCAAAAGGAACAGAATACACAGTCTTCTCTAGTGCACATGGAACATTTTCCATGATTATCCTATGCTGGGTCAGAAAGCAAGCCTCAGTAAATTTAAGAAATTTGAAATCATATCAAGCATCTTTTCTGACCAAAACACTATGAGATTAGAAATCAACTACAAGATAAAAACTGTAAAAAATTACACAAGCACTTGGAGACTAAATAATGTGCTACTAAACAAGTAATGGATCACTGAAGAAATCAAAGAGGATATAAAAAAATACCTAGAGAAAAATTAAAACAAAAGCATGATGATCCAAAACCTATGGGACGTGGCAAAAGTAGTGCTAAGAGAGAAGATTATAACAATACAATCTTACCACAGGAAACAATAAAAAAAACTCAAATAAACAACCTAACCTTACACCTAAAGCAACTAGAGAAAGAAAAACAAACAAAATGCAAAGTTAGTAGAAGGAAAGAATCATAAAATCAGAGCGTAAATAAATGAAATAGAGACAAAGAAAACAATAGAAAAGATCAATGAAACTAAAAGGTGCTTCTTTGAGAAGATAAACAAAATTGATAAACCTTTAGCCAGACTAATCAAGAAAAAATGGGAGAGGGCTCAAATCAATAAAATTAGGAATGAAAAAGGAGAAGTTACAACGGACACTGCAGAAATACAAAAGATCATGACAGACTACTACAAGCAACTGTATGCCAATAAAATGGACAACCTACAAGAAATGAAAAAATTCTTAGAAAAGTATAATCTCCTAAGACTAACCCAGGAAGAAATAGAAAATATGAATAGACCAATCACAAGCACGAAAATTGAAACTGTGATTAAAAAACTCCCAACAAAATAAGTCCAGGACCAGATGGCTTCACTGGCAAATTCTATCAAACATATAGAGAAGAGTTAACACCTATGCTTCTGAAACTATTCCAAAAAATCACAGAGGAAGGAACACTCCCACACTCATTCTATGGGAACACTATCGACCTGATTCCAAAACCACATAAAGATACAACAAAAAAGAAAGTTACAGACCAATATCACTGATGAACATAGACACAAAAATCCTCAATAAAATAATAGCAAACCAAATCCAACAATACATTAAAAGGATCACACATCATGATCAAGTGGGATTTATCCCAGGGATGCAAGGATTTTTCCATATCCACAAGTCAATCAGTGTGATACGCCACATCAAAATATTGAAGAATAAAAATGATATGATCATCTCAATAAGGGCAGAGAAAGCTTTTGAGAAAATTCTACCCCATTTATGATAAAAGCTCTCCAGAATGTGAGTACTAAGGGAACATACCTCAACATAATAAAGGCCATATATGACAAATCTACATCCAGCATCATACTCAATGGGGAAAAGCTGAAAGCATTTTCTCTAAGATCAGGAATAAGACAAGGATGTCCACTCTTGCCACTTATATTCAACATAGTTTTGGAAGTCCTAGCCATGGCAATCAGAGAAGAAAAAGAAATAAAAGGAATCCAAATGGAAAAGAAGAAATAAAACTGTCACTATTTGCTGATGACATGATAATATACATAGAAAATCCTAAAGGTGCTACCAGAAAGCTACTAGAGCTCAACAATGAATTTGGTAAAGTTACAGGATACAAAGTTATTACACAGAAACCTATTCCATTTCTATACACTAAAAACAAAAGATCAGAAAGAGAAATTAAAGAAACAATCCCATTTACCATTGCATCAAAAAGTATAAAATATCTAGGAATAAACCTACCTAAGGAGGAAAAATGTCTGTACCTTTTCTGTACTCAGAAAATTATAAGACACTGATGAAAGAAATTGAAGGTAACACATACAGATGGAAAGACATCCCACGTTCTTGGATTGGAAGAATCAATATTGTTAAAATGACTATACTACCCAAGGCAATATATAGGTTCAATGCAATCCCTATCAAATTACCGAAGGCATTGAAAAAAATTTTAAATATGTATGGAAACATAAAAGACCCCGAATAGCCAAAGCAATCTTGAGGAAGCAAAATAGAACTGGAGGAAACAGGCTCCCTGACTTCAGACTATACTACAAAGCTACAGTCATCAAAAGAGTATGGTACTGGCACAAAAACAGTAATATAGATCAATGGAATAGGACAGAAAGTCCAGAGATAAACCCACACACCTATGGTCAATTAATCTATGACAAATGAGGCAAGACTATACAATGGAGCAAAGACAGTCTCTTCAATAAATGGTGCT